>NW_027463956.1:0-104217 GCF_050947455.1 Rhinoderma darwinii
GCTAAACATCAGTATCGGGCAGGCTCGGGCAACGCGCGGCCCGTTCGGGTTATCGCTTCTCGGCCTTTTGGCTAAGATCAAGTGTAGTATCTGTTCTTATCAGTTTAATATCTGATACGTCCCCTATCTGGGGACCATATATTAAATGGATTTTTAGAACAGGGAGATGGAAATAGAGCTTGCTCTGTCCACTCCACGCATTGACCTGGTATTGCAGTATTTCCAGGACCGGTGCACCCTTTCCTTATGTGTTGACTAAAAGCAGATTCCAAAAGTGTTTTTTGTCTTTGCTATTGTTTCTGTCTTTCTGAAGGGATCTCCCCTTTTAATCCCATTATTTCAACACCTGTTGGACAATGCATGAGTGATAATGAGCTCATTGATTAAATGCAATTAATGAATAGATTGCCACCTCTTGTTGTGTGTCGTCTGTGTTTCTGTGTTTCCGGCATTTCACATTGGAACACCTCATTCACCTTCCTTGTCTTCTCTCCGCCCTCCCTTTTAGGTAAGTTAAAGAGCTGCACCTGAGCCAGCCACTGATTGATTGATTGATTGATTGATTGATTGATTGATTGATGCAGCACAACAGTCAAATAGTGGAGTGGAGTAGGGGAACAGCAAACAGCCAATAAAGCAGCCCGCCCGCTCGCCTGCCCGCCACAATGGACCTACCTGTGTACACTAGATGGATGTGATGGAATGTACTGTCGTCCCTACATTTCAAGAAGAAGTAAGAATTGCAGTTGCAACAAAGCCTTGCTTGCCTACAAAGAGAGCAGCAATTTGGATTTGTTACTATGTTACCTAGAAGAATAACAAACTGTGCAAGGATGGAGGTTGTAGGAGCAAGGAGAAGTTGTCTGTAAAGTTGATGGATGCCTATTTTCCATTTTGCAGTCCCTTGTCTCCCTCTTGTGGCCTCCTGGAGGCAACTAGCTGTGCAAAAAAAAGACAGCCTGGCGGCCGGCTGTTGCAGTGTTGCCCTCTCAGGCAACACTGAGTGACTGACTGAGCCTCACCGTCTTATATAAAGTTCAGACGGAACTTTGCACGTGTCATAGTGGAGCCCTCAGGATTCCAGAGCCAGCTTTCTGACATCATAATGGGGCCTCAGAGATAAAAGCCTGGGCCCAGGCAGTGTTGGTCAGTGCTGCTCAGCAGGCAGCACTGGACTGGACTGGATTACAGCTGATACAAGGTGTGAAGGAACAAGGGGTGGCTGTGGGCATGCACTTGCTGCCGCTGCCAGTGTTTATCTGCATGGCAGCAGGGCATTTGGGCGTTGCCAGGAAGGCGTTTTTATGTAGATTCCTCCTCTTTCAGCACTGCATTGTGGTGCAAGCAAAAGAAGCAAATCCTGTCTGGCTTCCTCTCCGGCCTTTATTCACCTCCCGTGTAGCTGTGAGTGTGTGAGCCTGCAGGGCCCCATGGAATTGCCTAGAAGTAGGCTGAATCGCTGCAAGGGCTGAACAGCAGTATCGGGCAGGCTCGGGCAACGCGCGGCCCGTTCGGGTTATCGCTTCTCGGCCTTTTGGCTAAGATCAAGTGTAGTATCTGTTCTTATCAGTTTAATATCTGATACGTCCCCTATCTGGGGACCATATATTAAATGGATTTTTAGAACAGGGAGATGGAAATAGAGCTTGCTCTGTCCACTCCACGCATTGACCTGGTATTGCAGTATTTCCAGGACCGGTGCACCCTTTCCTTATGTGTTGACTAAAAGCAGATTCCAAAAGTGTTTTTTGTCTTTGCTATTGTTTCTGTCTTTCTGAAGGGATCTCCCCTTTTAATCCCATTATTTCAACACCTGTTGGACAATGCATGAGTGATAATGAGCTCATTGATTAAATGCAATTAATGAATAGATTGCCACCTCTTGTTGTGTGTCGTCTGTGTTTCTGTGTTTCCGGCATTTCACATTGGAACACCTCATTCACCTTCCTTGTCTTCTCTCCGCCCTCCCTTTTAGGTAAGTTAAAGAGCTGCACCTGAGCCAGCCACTGATTGATTGATTGATTGATTGATTGATTGATTGATTGATTGATTGATTGATGCAGCACAACAGTCAAATAGTGGAGTGGAGTAGGGGAACAGCAAACAGCCAATAAAGCAGCCCGCCCGCTCGCCTGCCCGCCACAATGGACCTACCTGTGTACACCAGATGGATGTGATGGAATGTACTGTCGTCCCTACATTTCAAGAAGAAGTAAGAATTGCAGTTGCAACAAAGCCTTGCTTGCCTACAAAGAGAGCAGCAATTTGGATTTGTTACTATGTTACCTAGAAGAATAACAAACTGTGCAAGGATGGAGGTTGTAGGAGCAAGGAGAAGTTGTCTGTAAAGTTGGTGGATGCCTATTTTCCATTTTGCAGTCCCTTGTCTCCCTCTTGTGGCCTCCTGGAGGCAACTAGCTGTGCAAAAAAAAGACAGCCTGGCGGCCGGCTGTTGCAGTGTTGCCCTCTCAGGCAACACTGAGTGACTGACTGAGCCTCACCGTCTTATATAAAGTTCAGACGGAACTTTGCACGTGTCATAGTGGAGCCCTCAGGATTCCAGAGCCAGCTTTCTGACATCATAATGGGGCCTCAGAGATAAAAGCCTGGGCCCAGGCAGTGTTGGTCAGTGCTGCTCAGCAGGCAGCACTGGACTGGACTGGATTACAGCTGATACAAGGTGTGAAGGAACAAGGGGTGGCTGTGGGCATGCACTTGCTGCCGCTGCCAGTGTTTATCTGCATGGCAGCAGGGCATTTGGGCGTTGCCAGGAAGGCGTTTTTATGTAGATTCCTCCTCTTTCAGCACTGCATTGTGGTGCAAGCAAAAGAAGCAAATCCTGTCTGGCTTCCTCTCCGGCCTTTATTCACCTCCCGTGTAGCTGTGAGTGTGTGAGCCTGCAGGGCCCCATGGAATTGCCTAGAAGTAGGCTGAATCGCTGCAAGGGCTGAACAGCAGTATCGGGCAGGCTCGGGCAACGCGCGGCCCGTTCGGGTTATCGCTTCTCGGCCTTTTGGCTAAGATCAAGTGTAGTATCTGTTCTTATCAGTTTAATATCTGATACGTCCCCTATCTGGGGACCATATATTAAATGGATTTTTAGAACAGGGAGATGGAAATAGAGCTTGCTCTGTCCACTCCACGCATTGACCTGGTATTGCAGTATTTCCAGGACCGGTGCACCCTTTCCTTATGTGTTGACTAAAAGCAGATTCCAAAAGTGTTTTTTGTCTTTGCTATTGTTTCTGTCTTTCTGAAGGGATCTCCCCTTTTAATCCCACTATTTCAACACCTGTTGGACAATGCATGAGTGATAATGAGCTCATTGATTAAATGCAATTAATGAATAGATTGCCACCTCTTGTTGTGTGTCGTCTGTGTTTCTGTGTTTCCGGCATTTCACATTGGAACACCTCATTCACCTTCCTTGTCTTCTCTCCGCCCTCCCTTTTAGGTAAGTTAAAGAGCTGCACCTGAGCCAGCCACTGATTGATTGATTGATTGATTGATTGATTGATTGATTGATTGATTGATTGATTGATTGATTGATTGATTGATGCAGCACAACAGTCAAATAGTGGAGTGGAGTAGGGGAACAGCAAACAGCCAATAAAGCAGCCCGCCCGCTCGCCTGCCCGCCACAATGGACCTACCTGTGTACACTAGATGGATGTGATGGAATGTACTGTCGTCCCTACATTTCAAGAAGAAGTAAGAATTGCAGTTGCAACAAAGCCTTGCTTGCCTACAAAGAGAGCAGCAATTTGGATTTGTTACTATGTTACCTAGAAGAATAACAAACTGTGCAAGGATGGAGGTTGTAGGAGCAAGGAGAAGTTGTCTGTAAAGTTGGTGGATGCCTATTTTCCATTTTGCAGTCCCTTGTCTCCCTCTTGTGGCCTCCTGGAGGCAACTAGCTGTGCAAAAAAAAGACAGCCTGGCGGCCGGCTGTTGCAGTGTTGCCCTCTCAGGCAACACTGAGTGACTGACTGAGCCTCACCGTCTTATATAAAGTTCAGACGGAACTTTGCACGTGTCATAGTGGAGCCCTCAGGATTCCAGAGCCAGCTTTCTGACATCATAATGGGGCCTCAGAGATAAAAGCCTGGGCCCAGGCAGTGTTGGTCAGTGCTGCTCAGCAGGCAGCACTGGACTGGACTGGATTACAGCTGATACAAGGTGTGAAGGAACAAGGGGTGGCTGTGGGCATGCACTTGCTGCCGCTGCCAGTGTTTATCTGCATGGCAGCAGGGCATTTGGGCGTTGCCAGGAAGGCGTTTTTATGTAGATTCCTCCTCTTTCAGCACTGCATTGTGGTGCAAGCAAAAGAAGCAAATCCTGTCTGGCTTCCTCTCCGGCCTTTATTCACCTCCCGTGTAGCTGTGAGTGTGTGAGCCTGCAGGGCCCCATGGAATTGCCTAGAAGTAGGCTGAATCGCTGCAAGGGCTGAACAGCAGTATCGGGCAGGCTCGGGCAACGCGCGGCCCGTTCGGGTTATCGCTTCTCGGCCTTTTGGCTAAGATCAAGTGTAGTATCTGTTCTTATCAGTTTAATATCTGATACGTCCCCTATCTGGGGACCATATATTAAATGGATTTTTAGAACAGGGAGATGGAAATAGAGCTTGCTCTGTCCACTCCACGCATTGACCTGGTATTGCAGTATTCCCAGGACCGGTGCACCCTTTCCTTATGTGTTGACTAAAAGCAGATTCCAAAAGTGTTTTTTGTCTTTGCTATTGTTTCTGTCTTTCTGAAGGGATCTCCCCTTTTAATCCCATTATTTCAACACCTGTTGGACAATGCATGAGTGATAATGAGCTCATTGATTAAATGCAATTAATGAATAGATTGCCACCTCTTGTTGTGTGTCGTCTGTGTTTCTGTGTTTCCGGCATTTCACATTGGAACACCTCATTCACCTTCCTTGTCTTCTCTCCGCCCTCCCTTTTAGGTAAGTTAAAGAGCTGCACCTGAGCCAGCCACTGATTGATTGATTGATTGATTGATTGATTGATTGATTGATTGATTGATTGATTGATGCAGCACAACAGTCAAATAGTGGAGTGGAGTAGGGGAACAGCAAACAGCCAATAAAGCAGCCCGCCCGCTCGCCTGCCCGCCACAATGGACCTACCTGTGTACACTAGATGGATGTGATGGAATGTACTGTCGTCCCTACATTTCAAGAAGAAGTAAGAATTGCAGTGGCAACAAAGCCTTGCTTGCCTACAAAGAGAGCAGCAATTTGGATTTGTTACTATGTTACCTAGAAGAATAACAAACTGTGCAAGGATGGAGGTTGTAGGAGCAAGGAGAAGTTGTCTGTAAAGTTGGTGGATGCCTATTTTCCATTTTGCAGTCCCTTGTCTCCCTCTTGTGGCCTCCTGGAGGCAACTAGCTGTGCAAAAAAAAGACAGCCTGGCGGCCGGCTGTTGCAGTGTTGCCCTCTCAGGCAACACTGAGTGACTGACTGAGCCTCACCGTCTTATATAAAGTTCAGACGGAACTTTGCACGTGTCATAGTGGAGCCCTCAGGATTCCAGAGCCAGCTTTCTGACATCATAATGGGGCCTCAGAGATAAAAGCCTGGGCCCAGGCAGTGTTGGTCAGTGCTGCTCAGCAGGCAGCACTGGACTGGACTGGATTACAGCTGATACAAGGTGTGAAGGAACAAGGGGTGGCTGTGGGCATGCACTTGCTGCCGCTGCCAGTGTTTATCTGCATGGCAGCAGGGCATTTGGGCGTTGCCAGGAAGGCGTTTTTATGTAGATTCCTCCTCTTTCAGCACTGCATTGTGGTGCAAGCAAAAGAAGCAAATCCTGTCTGGCTTCCTCTCCGGCCTTTATTCACCTCCCGTGTAGCTGTGAGTGTGTGAGCCTGCAGGGCCCCATGGAATTGCCTAGAAGTAGGCTGAATCGCTGCAAGGGCTGAACAGCAGTATCGGGCAGGCTCGGGCAACGCGCGGCCCGTTCGGGTTATCGCTTCTCGGCCTTTTGGCTAAGATCAAGTGTAGTATCTGTTCTTATCAGTTTAATATCTGATACGTCCCCTATCTGGGGACCATATATTAAATGGATTTTTAGAACAGGGAGATGGAAATAGAGCTTGCTCTGTCCACTCCACGCATTGACCTGGTATTGCAGTATTCCCAGGACCGGTGCACCCTTTCCTTATGTGTTGACTAAAAGCAGATTCCAAAAGTGTTTTTTGTCTTTGCTATTGTTTCTGTCTTTCTGAAGGGATCTCCCCTTTTAATCCCATTATTTCAACACCTGTTGGACAATGCATGAGTGATAATGAGCTCATTGATTAAATGCAATTAATGAATAGATTGCCACCTCTTGTTGTGTGTCGTCTGTGTTTCTGTGTTTCCGGCATTTCACATTGGAACACCTCATTCACCTTCCTTGTCTTCTCTCCGCCCTCCCTTTTAGGTAAGTTAAAGAGCTGCACCTGAGCCAGCCACTGATTGATTGATTGATTGATTGATTGATTGATTGATGCAGCACAACAGTCAAATAGTGGAGTGGAGTAGGGGAACAGCAAACAGCCAATAAAGCAGCCCGCCCGCTCGCCTGCCCGCCACAATGGACCTACCTGTGTACACTAGATGGATGTGATGGAATGTACTGTCGTCCCTACATTTCAAGAAGAAGTAAGAATTGCAGTTGCAACAAAGCCTTGCTTGCCTACAAAGAGAGCAGCAATTTGGATTTGTTACTATGTTACCTAGAAGAATAACAAACTGTGCAAGGATGGAGGTTGTAGGAGCAAGGAGAAGTTGTCTGTAAAGTTGGTGGATGCCTATTTTCCATTTTGCACTCCCTTGTCTCCCTCTTGTGGCCTCCTGGAGGCAACTAGCTGTGCAAAAAAAAGACAGCCTGGCGGCCGGCTGTTGCAGTGTTGCCCTCTCAGGCAACACTGAGTGACTGACTGAGCCTCACCATCTTATATAAAGTTCAGACGGAACTTTGCACGTGTCATAGTGGAGCCCTCAGGATTCCAGAGCCAGCTTTCTGACATCATAATGGGGCCTCAGAGATAAAAGCCTGGGCCCAGGCAGTGTTGGTCAGTGCTGCTCAGCAGGCAGCACTGGACTGGACTGGATTACAGCTGATACAAGGTGTGAAGGAACAAGGGGTGGCTGTGGGCATGCACTTGCTGCCGCTGCCAGTGTTTATCTGCATGGCAGCAGGGCATTTGGGCGTTGCCAGGAAGGCATTTTTATGTAGATTCCTCCTCTTTCAGCACTGCATTGTGGTGCAAGCAAAAGAAGCAAATCCTGTCTGGCTTCCTCTCCGGCCTTTATTCACCTCCCGTGTAGCTGTGAGTGTGTGAGCCTGCAGGGCCCCATGGAATTGCCTAGAAGTAGGCTGAATCGCTGCAAGGGCTGAACAGCAGTATCGGGCAGGCTCGGGCAACGCGCGGCCCGTTCGGGTTATCGCTTCTCGGCCTTTTGGCTAAGATCAAGTGTAGTATCTGTTCTTATCAGTTTAATATCTGATACGTCCCCTATCTGGGGACCATATATTAAATGGATTTTTAGAACAGGGAGATGGAAATAGAGCTTGCTCTGTCCACTCCACGCATTGACCTGGTATTGCAGTATTTCCAGGACCGGTGCACCCTTTCCTTATGTGTTGACTAAAAGCAGATTCCAAAAGTGTTTTTTGTCTTTGCTATTGTTTCTGTCTTTCTGAAGGGATCTCCCCTTTTAATCCCATTATTTCAACACCTGTTGGACAATGCATGAGTGATAATGAGCTCATTGATTAAATGCAATTAATGAATAGATTGCCACCTCTTGTTGTGTGTCGTCTGTGTTTCTGTGTTTCCGGCATTTCACATTGGAACACCTCATTCACCTTCCTTGTCTTCTCTCCGCCCTCCCTTTTAGGTAAGTTAAAGAGCTGCACCTGAGCCAGCCACTGATTGATTTATTGATTGATTGATTGATTGATTGATTGATTGATTGATTGATTGATTGATTGATGCAGCACAACAGTCAAATAGTGGAGTGGAGTAGGGGAACAGCAAACAGCCAATAAAGCAGCCCGCCCGCTCGCCTGCCCGCCACAATGGACCTACCTGTGTACACTAGATGGATGTGATGGAATGTACTGTCGTCCCTACATTTCAAGAAGAAGTAAGAATTGCAGTTGCAACAAAGCCTTGCTTGCCTACAAAGAGAGCAGCAATTTGGATTTGTTACTATGTTACCTAGAAGAATAACAAACTGTGCAAGGATGGAGGTTGTAGGAGCAAGGAGAAGTTGTCTGTAAAGTTGGTGGATGCCTATTTTCCATTTTGCAGTCCCTTGTCTCCCTCTTGTGGCCTCCTGGAGGCAACTAGCTGTGCAAAAAAAAGACAGCCTGGCGGCCGGCTGTTGCAGTGTTGCCCTCTCAGGCAACACTGAGTGACTGACTGAGCCTCACCGTCTTATATAAAGTTCAGACGGAACTTTGCACGTGTCATAGTGGAGCCCTCAGGATTCCAGAGCCAGCTTTCTGACATCATAATGGGGCCTCAGAGATAAAAGCCTGGGCCCAGGCAGTGTTGGTCAGTGCTGCTCAGCAGGCAGCACTGGACTGGACTGGATTACAGCTGATACAAGGTGTGAAGGAACAAGGGGTGGCTGTGGGCATGCACTTGCTGCCGCTGCCAGTGTTTATCTGCATGGCAGCAGGGCATTTGGGCGTTGCCAGGAAGGCGTTTTTATGTAGATTCCTCCTCTTTCAGCACTGCATTGTGGTGCAAGCAAAAGAAGCAAATCCTGTCTGGCTTCCTCTCCGGCCTTTATTCACCTCCCGTGTAGCTGTGAGTGTGTGAGCCTGCAGGGCCCCATGGAATTGCCTAGAAGTAGGCTGAATCGCTGCAAGGGCTGAACAGCAGTATCGGGCAGGCTCGGGCAACGCGCGGCCCGTTCGGGTTATCGCTTCTCGGCCTTTTGGCTAAGATCAAGTGTAGTATCTGTTCTTATCAGTTTAATATCTGATACGTCCCCTATCTGGGGACCATATATTAAATGGATTTTTAGAACAGGGAGATGGAAATAGAGCTTGCTCTGTCCACTCCACGCATTGACCTGGTATTGCAGTATTTCCAGGACCGGTGCACCCTTTCCTTATGTGTTGACTAAAAGCAGATTCCAAAAGTGTTTTTTGTCTTTGCTATTGTTTCTGTCTTTCTGAAGGGATCTCCCCTTTTAATCCCATTATTTCAACACCTGTTGGACAATGCATGAGTGATAATGAGCTCATTGATTAAATGCAATTAATGAATAGATTGCCACCTCTTGTTGTGTGTCGTCTGTGTTTCTGTGTTTCCGGCATTTCACATTGGAACACCTCATTCACCTTCCTTGTCTTCTCTCCGCCCTCCCTTTTAGGTAAGTTAAAGAGCTGCACCTGAGCCAGCCACTGATTGATTGATTGATTGATTGATTGATTGATTGATTGATTGATTGATTGATTGATTGATGCAGCACAACAGTCAAATAGTGGAGTGGAGTAGGGGAACAGCAAACAGCCAATAAAGCAGCCCGCCCGCTCGCCTGCCCGCCACAATGGACCTACCTGTGTACACTAGATGGATGTGATGGAATGTACTGTCGTCCCTACATTTCAAGAAGAAGTAAGAATTGCAGTTGCAACAAAGCCTTGCTTGCCTACAAAGAGAGCAGCAATTTGGATTTGTTACTATGTTACCTAGAAGAATAACAAACTGTGCAAGGATGGAGGTTGTAGGAGCAAGGAGAAGTTGTCTGTAAAGTTGGTGGATGCCTATTTTCCATTTTGCAGTCCCTTGTCTCCCTCTTGTGGCCTCCTGGAGGCAACTAGCTGTGCAAAAAAAAGACAGCCTGGCGGCCGGCTGTTGCAGTGTTGCCCTCTCAGGCAACACTGAGTGACTGACTGAGCCTCACCGTCTTATATAAAGTTCAGACGGAACTTTGCACGTGTCATAGTGGAGCCCTCAGGATTCCAGAGCCAGCTTTCTGACATCATAATGGGGCCTCAGAGATAAAAGCCTGGGCCCAGGCAGTGTTGGTCAGTGCTGCTCAGCAGGCAGCACTGGACTGGACTGGATTACAGCTGATACAAGGTGTGAAGGAACAAGGGGTGGCTGTGGGCATGCACTTGCTGCCGCTGCCAGTGTTTATCTGCATGGCAGCAGGGCATTTGGGCGTTGCCAGGAAGGCGTTTTTATGTAGATTCCTCCTCTTTCAGCACTGCATTGTGGTGCAAGCAAAAGAAGCAAATCCTGTCTGGCTTCCTCTCCGGCCTTTATTCACCTCCCGTGTAGCTGTGAGTGTGTGAGCCTGCAGGGCCCCATGGAATTGCCTAGAAGTAGGCTGAATCGCTGCAAGGGCTGAACAGCAGTATCGGGCAGGCTCGGGCAACGCGCGGCCCGTTCGGGTTATCGCTTCTCGGCCTTTTGGCTAAGATCAAGTGTAGTATCTGTTCTTATCAGTTTAATATCTGATACGTCCCCTATCTGGGGACCATATATTAAATGGATTTTTAGAACAGGGAGATGGAAATAGAGCTTGCTCTGTCCACTCCACGCATTGACCTGGTATTGCAGTATTTCCAGGACCGGTGCACCCTTTCCTTATGTGTTGACTAAAAGCAGATTCCAAAAGTGTTTTTTGTCTTTGCTATTGTTTCTGTCTTTCTGAAGGGATCTCCCCTTTTAATCCCATTATTTCAACACCTGTTGGACAATGCATGAGTGATAATGAGCTCATTGATTAAATGCAATTAATGAATAGATTGCCACCTCTTGTTGTGTGTCGTCTGTGTTTCTGTGTTTCCGGCATTTCACATTGGAACACCTCATTCACCTTCCTTGTCTTCTCTCCGCCCTCCCTTTTAGGTAAGTTAAAGAGCTGCACCTGAGCCAGCCACTGATTGATTGATTGATTGATTGATTGATTGATTGATTGATTGATTGATGCAGCACAACAGTCAAATAGTGGAGTGGAGTAGGGGAACAGCAAACAGCCAATAAAGCAGCCCGCCCGCTCGCCTGCCCGCCACAATGGACCTACCTGTGTACACTAGATGGATGTGATGGAATGTACTGTCGTCCCTACATTTCAAGAAGAAGTAAGAATTGCAGTTGCAACAAAGCCTTGCTTGCCTACAAAGAGAGCAGCAATTTGGATTTGTTACTATGTTACCTAGAAGAATAACAAACTGTGCAAGGATGGAGGTTGTAGGAGCAAGGAGAAGTTGTCTGTAAAGTTGGTGGATGCCTATTTTCCATTTTGCAGTCCCTTGTCTCCCTCTTGTGGCCTCCTGGAGGCAACTAGCTGTGCAAAAAAAAGACAGCCTGGCGGCCGGCTGTTGCAGTGTTGCCCTCTCAGGCAACACTGAGTGACTGACTGAGCCTCACCGTCTTATATAAAGTTCAGACGGAACTTTGCACGTGTCATAGTGGAGCCCTCAGGATTCCAGAGCCAGCTTTCTGACATCATAATGGGGCCTCAGAGATAAAAGCCTGGGCCCAGGCAGTGTTGGTCAGTGCTGCTCAGCAGGCAGCACTGGACTGGACTGGATTACAGCTGATACAAGGTGTGAAGGAACAAGGGGTGGCTGTGGGCATGCACTTGCTGCCGCTGCCAGTGTTTATCTGCATGGCAGCAGGGCATTTGGGCGTTGCCAGGAAGGCGTTTTTATGTAGATTCCTCCTCTTTCAGCACTGCATTGTGGTGCAAGCAAAAGAAGCAAATCCTGTCTGGCTTCCTCTCCGGCCTTTATTCACCTCCCGTGTAGCTGTGAGTGTGTGAGCCTGCAGGGCCCCATGGAATTGCCTAGAAGTAGGCTGAATCGCTGCAAGGGCTGAACAGCAGTATCGGGCAGGCTCGGGCAACGCGCGGCCCGTTCGGGTTATCGCTTCTCGGCCTTTTGGCTAAGATCAAGTGTAGTATCTGTTCTTATCAGTTTAATATCTGATACGTCCCCTATCTGGGGACCATATATTAAATGGATTTTTAGAACAGGGAGATGGAAATAGAGCTTGCTCTGTCCACTCCACGCATTGACCTGGTATTGCAGTATTTCCAGGACCGGTGCACCCTTTCCTTATGTGTTGACTAAAAGCAGATTCCAAAAGTGTTTTTTGTCTTTGCTATTGTTTCTGTCTTTCTGAAGGGATCTCCCCTTTTAATCCCATTATTTCAACACCTGTTGGACAATGCATGAGTGATAATGAGCTCATTGATTAAATGCAATTAATGAATAGATTGCCACCTCTTGTTGTGTGTCGTCTGTGTTTCTGTGTTTCCGGCATTTCACATTGGAACACCTCATTCACCTTCCTTGTCTTCTCTCCGCCCTCCCTTTTAGGTAAGTTAAAGAGCTGCACCTGAGCCAGCCACTGATTGATTGATTGATTGATTGATTGATTGATTGATTGATTGATTGATTGATTGATTGATTGATGCAGCACAACAGTCAAATAGTGGAGTGGAGTAGGGGAACAGCAAACAGCCAATAAAGCAGCCCGCCCGCTCGCCTGCCCGCCACAATGGACCTACCTGTGTACACTAGATGGATGTGATGGAATGTACTGTCGTCCCTACATTTCAAGAAGAAGTAAGAATTGCAGTTGCAACAAAGCCTTGCTTGCCTACAAAGAGAGCAGCAATTTGGATTTGTTACTATGTTACCTAGAAGAATAACAAACTGTGCAAGGATGGAGGTTGTAGGAGCAAGGAGAAGTTGTCTGTAAAGTTGGTGGATGCCTATTTTCCATTTTGCAGTCCCTTGTCTCCCTCTTGTGGCCTCCTGGAGGCAACTAGCTGTGCAAAAAAAAGACAGCCTGGCGGCCGGCTGTTGCAGTGTTGCCCTCTCAGGCAACACTGAGTGACTGACTGAGCCTCACCGTCTTATATAAAGTTCAGACGGAACTTTGCACGTGTCATAGTGGAGCCCTCAGGATTCCAGAGCCAGCTTTCTGACATCATAATGGGGCCTCAGAGATAAAAGCCTGGGCCCAGGCAGTGTTGGTCAGTGCTGCTCAGCAGGCAGCACTGGACTGGACTGGATTACAGCTGATACAAGGTGTGAAGGAACAAGGGGTGGCTGTGGGCATGCACTTGCTGCCGCTGCCAGTGTTTATCTGCATGGCAGCAGGGCATTTGGGCGTTGCCAGGAAGGCGTTTTTATGTAGATTCCTCCTCTTTCAGCACTGCATTGTGGTGCAAGCAAAAGAAGCAAATCCTGTCTGGCTTCCTCTCCGGCCTTTATTCACCTCCCGTGTAGCTGTGAGTGTGTGAGCCTGCAGGGCCCCATGGAATTGCCTAGAAGTAGGCTGAATCGCTGCAAGGGCTGAACAGCAGTATCGGGCAGGCTCGGGCAACGCGCGGCCCGTTCGGGTTATCGCTTCTCGGCCTTTTGGCTAAGATCAAGTGTAGTATCTGTTCTTATCAGTTTAATATCTGATACGTCCCCTATCTGGGGACCATATATTAAATGGATTTTTAGAACAGGGAGATGGAAATAGAGCTTGCTCTGTCCACTCCACGCATTGACCTGGTATTGCAGTATTTCCAGGACCGGTGCACCCTTTCCTTATGTGTTGACTAAAAGCAGATTCCAAAAGTGTGTTTTGTCTTTGCTATTGTTTCTGTCTTTCTGAAGGGATCTCCCCTTTTAATCCCATTATTTCAACACCTGTTGGACAATGCATGAGTGATAATGAGCTCATTGATTAAATGCAATTAATGAATAGATTGCCACCTCTTGTTGTGTGTCGTCTGTGTTTCTGTGTTTCCGGCATTTCACATTGGAACACCTCATTCACCTTCCTTGTCTTCTCTCCGCCCTCCCTTTTAGGTAAGTTAAAGAGCTGCACCTGAGCCAGCCACTGATTGATTGATTGATTGATTGATTGATTGATTGATTGATTGATGCAGCACAACAGTCAAATAGTGGAGTGGAGTAGGGGAACAGCAAACAGCCAATAAAGCAGCCCGCCCGCTCGCCTGCCCGCCACAATGGACCTACCTGTGTACACTAGATGGATGTGATGGAATGTACTGTCGTCCCTACATTTCAAGAAGAAGTAAGAATTGCAGTTGCAACAAAGCCTTGCTTGCCTACAAAGAGAGCAGCAATTTGGATTTGTTACTATGTTACCTAGAAGAATAACAAACTGTGCAAGGATGGAGGTTGTAGGAGCAAGGAGAAGTTGTCTGTAAAGTTGGTGGATGCCTATTTTCCATTTTGCAGTCCCTTGTCTCCCTCTTGTGGCCTCCTGGAGGCAACTAGCTGTGCAAAAAAAAGACAGCCTGGCGGCCGGCTGTTGCAGTGTTGCCCTCTCAGGCAACACTGAGTGACTGACTGAGCCTCACCGTCTTATATAAAGTTCAGACGGAACTTTGCACGTGTCATAGTGGAGCCCTCAGGATTCCAGAGCCAGCTTTCTGACATCATAATGGGGCCTCAGAGATAAAAGCCTGGGCCCAGGCAGTGTTGGTCAGTGCTGCTCAGCAGGCAGCACTGGACTGGACTGGATTACAGCTGATACAAGGTGTGAAGGAACAAGGGGTGGCTGTGGGCATGCACTTGCTGCCGCTGCCAGTGTTTATCTGCATGGCAGCAGGGCATTTGGGCGTTGCCAGGAAGGCGTTTTTATGTAGATTCCTCCTCTTTCAGCACTGCATTGTGGTGCAAGCAAAAGAAGCAAATCCTGTCTGGCTTCCTCTCCGGCCTTTATTCACCTCCCGTGTAGCTGTGAGTGTGTGAGCCTGCAGGGCCCCATGGAATTGCCTAGAAGTAGGCTGAATCGCTGCAAGGGCTGAACAGCAGTATCGGGCAGGCTCGGGCAACGCGCGGCCCGTTCGGGTTATCGCTTCTTGGCCTTTTGGCTAAGATCAAGTGTAGTATCTGTTCTTATCAGTTTAATATCTGATACGTCCCCTATCTGGGGACCATATATTAAATGGATTTTTAGAACAGGGAGATGGAAATAGAGCTTGCTCTGTCCACTCCACGCATTGACCTGGTATTGCAGTATTTCCAGGACCGGTGCACCCTTTCCTTATGTGTTGACTAAAAGCAGATTCCAAAAGTGTTTTTTGTCTTTGCTATTGTTTCTGTCTTTCTGAAGGGATCTCCCCTTTTAATCCCATTATTTCAACACCTGTTGGACAATGCATGAGTGATAATGAGCTCATTGATTAAATGCAATTAATGAATAGATTGCCACCTCTTGTTGTGTGTCGTCTGTGTTTCTGTGTTTCCGGCATTTCACATTGGAACACCTCATTCACCTTCCTTGTCTTCTCTCCGCCCTCCCTTTTAGGTAAGTTAAAGAGCTGCACCTGAGCCAGCCACTGATTGATTGATTGATTGATTGATTGATTGATTGATTGATGCAGCACAACAGTCAAATAGTGGAGTGGAGTAGGGGAACAGCAAACAGCCAATAAAGCAGCCCGCCCGCTCGCCTGCCCGCCACAATGGACCTACCTGTGTACACTAGATGGATGTGATGGAATGTACTGTCGTCCCTACATTTCAAGAAGAAGTAAGAATTGCAGTTGCAACAAAGCCTTGCTTGCCTACAAAGAGAGCAGCAATTTGGATTTGCTACTATGTTACCTAGAAGAATAACAAACTGTGCAAGGATGGAGGTTGTAGGAGCAAGGAGAAGTTGTCTGTAAAGTTGGTGGATGCCTATTTTCCATTTTGCAGTCCCTTGTCTCCCTCTTGTGGCCTCCTGGAGGCAACTAGCTGTGCAAATAAAGACAGCCTGGCGGCCGGCTGTTGCAGTGTTGCCCTCTCAGGCAACACTGAGTGACTGACTGAGCCTCACCGTCTTATATAAAGTTCAGACGGAACTTTGCACGTGTCATAGTGGAGCCCTCAGGATTCCAGAGCCAGCTTTCTGACATCATAATGGGGCCTCAGAGATAAAAGCCTGGGCCCAGGCAGTGTTGGTCAGTGCTGCTCAGCAGGCAGCACTGGACTGGACTGGATTACAGCTGATACAAGGTGTGAAGGAACAAGGGGTGGCTGTGGGCATGCACTTGCTGCCGCTGCCAGTGTTTATCTGCATGGCAGCAGGGCATTTGGGCGTTGCCAGGAAGGCGTTTTTATGTAGATTCCTCCTCTTTCAGCACTGCATTGTGGTGCAAGCAAAAGAAGCAAATCCTGTCTGGCTTCCTCTCCGGCCTTTATTCACCTCCCGTGTAGCTGTGAGTGTGTGAGCCTGCAGGGCCCCATGGAATTGCCTAGAAGTAGGCTGAATCGCTGCAAGGGCTGAACAGCAGTATCGGGCAGGCTCGGGCAACGCGCGGCCCGTTCGGGTTATCGCTTCTCGGCCTTTTGGCTAAGATCAAGTGTAGTATCTGTTCTTATCAGTTTAATATCTGATACGTCCCCTATCTGGGGACCATATATTAAATGGATTTTTAGAACAGGGAGATGGAAATAGAGCTTGCTCTGTCCACTCCACGCATTGACCTGGTATTGCAGTATTTCCAGGACCGGTGCACCCTTTCCTTATGTGTTGACTAAAAGCAGATTCCAAAAGTGTTTTTTGTCTTTGCTATTGTTTCTGTCTTTCTGAAGGGATCTCCCCTTTTAATCCCATTATTTCAACACCTGTTGGACAATGCATGAGTGATAATGAGCTCATTGATTAAATGCAATTAATGAATAGATTGCCACCTCTTGTTGTGTGTCGTCTGTGTTTCTGTGTTTCCGGCATTTCACATTGGAACACCTCATTCACCTTCCTTGTCTTCTCTCCGCCCTCCCTTTTAGGTAAGTTAAAGAGCTGCACCTGAGCCAGCCACTGATTGATTGCTTGATTGATTGATTGATTGATTGATTGATTGATTGATTGATTGATTGATTGATTGATTGATTGATTGATTGATTGATGCAGCACAACAGTCAAATAGTGGAGTGGAGTAGGGGAACAGCAAACAGCCAATAAAGCAGCCCGCCCGCTCGCCTGCCCGCCACAATGGACCTACCTGTGTACACTAGATGGATGTGATGGAATGTACTGTCGTCCCTACATTTCAAGAAGAAGTAAGAATTGCAGTTGCAACAAAGCCTTGCTTGCCTACAAAGAGAGCAGCAATTTGGATTTGTTACTATGTTACCTAGAAGAATAACAAACTGTGCAAGGATGGAGGTTGTAGGAGCAAGGAGAAGTTGTCTGTAAAGTTGGTGGATGCCTATTTTCCATTTTGCAGTCCCTTGTCTCCCTCTTGTGGCCTCCTGGAGGCAACTAGCTGTGCAAAAAAAAGACAGCCTGGCGGCCGGCTGTTGCAGTGTTGCCCTCTCAGGCAACACTGAGTGACTGACTGAGCCTCACCGTCTTATATAAAGTTCAGACGGAACTTTGCACGTGTCATAGTGGAGCCCTCAGGATTCCAGAGCCAGCTTTCTGACATCATAATGGGGCCTCAGAGATAAAAGCCTGGGCCCAGGCAGTGTTGGTCAGTGCTGCTCAGCAGGCAGCACTGGACTGGACTGGATTACAGCTGATACAAGGTGTGAAGGAACAAGGGGTGGCTGTGGGCATGCACTTGCTGCCGCTGCCAGTGTTTATCTGCATGGCAGCAGGGCATTTGGGCGTTGCCAGGAAGGCGTTTTTATGTAGATTCCTCCTCTTTCAGCACTGCATTGTGGTGCAAGCAAAAGAAGCAAATCCTGTCTGGCTTCCTCTCCGGCCTTTATTCACCTCCCGTGTAGCTGTGAGTGTGTGAGCCTGCAGGGCCCCATGGAATTGCCTAGAAGTAGGCTGAATCGCTGCAAGGGCTGAACAGCAGTATCGGGCAGGCTCGGGCAACGCGCGGCCCGTTCGGGTTATCGCTTCTCGGCCTTTTGGCTAAGATCAAGTGTAGTATCTGTTCTTATCAGTTTAATATCTGATACGTCCCCTATCTGGGGACCATATATTAAATGGATTTTTAGAACAGGGAGATGGAAATAGAGCTTGCTCTGTCCACTCCACGCATTGACCTGGTATTGCAGTATTTCCAGGACCGGTGCACCCTTTCCTTATGTGTTGACTAAAAGCAGATTCCAAAAGTGTGTTTTGTCTTTGCTATTGTTTCTGTCTTTCTGAAGGGATCTCCCCTTTTAATCCCATTATTTCAACACCTGTTGGACAATGCATGAGTGATAATGAGCTCATTGATTAAATGCAATTAATGAATAGATTGCCACCTCTTGTTGTGTGTCGTCTGTGTTTCTGTGTTTCCGGCATTTCACATTGGAACACCTCATTCACCTTCCTTGTCTTCTCTCCGCCCTCCCTTTTAGGTAAGTTAAAGAGCTGCACCTGAGCCAGCCACTGATTGATTGATTGCTTGATTGATTGATTGATTGATTGATTGATTGATGCAGCACAACAGTCAAATAGTGGAGTGGAGTAGGGGAACAGCAAACAGCCAATAAAGCAGCCCGCCCGCTCGCCTGCCCGCCACAATGGACCTACCTGTGTACACTAGATGGATGTGATGGAATGTACTGTCGTCCCTACATTTCAAGAAGAAGTAATGCAGTTGCAACAAAGCCTTGCTTGCCTACAAAGAGAGCAGCAATTTGGATTTGTTACTATGTTACCTAGAAGAATAACAAACTGTGCAAGGATGGAGGTTGTAGGAGCAAGGAGAAGTTGTCTGTAAAGTTGGTGGATGCCTATTTTCCATTTTGCAGTCCCTTGTCTCCCTCTTGTGGCCTCCTGGAGGCAACTAGCTGTGCAAAAAAAAGACAGCCTGGCGGCCGGCTGTTGCAGTGTTGCCCTCTCAGGCAACACTGAGTGACTGACTGAGCCTCACCGTCTTATATAAAGTTCAGACGGAACTTTGCACGTGTCATAGTGGAGCCCTCAGGATTCCAGAGCCAGCTTTCTGACATCATAATGGGGCCTCAGAGATAAAAGCCTGGGCCCAGGCAGTGTTGGTCAGTGCTGCTCAGCAGGCAGCACTGGACTGGACTGGATTACAGCTGATACAAGGTGTGAAGGAACAAGGGGTGGCTGTGGGCATGCACTTGCTGCCGCTGCCAGTGTTTATCTGCATGGCAGCAGGGCATTTGGGCGTTGCCAGGAAGGCGTTTTTATGTAGATTCCTCCTCTTTCAGCACTGCATTGTGGTGCAAGCAAAAGAAGCAAATCCTGTCTGGCTTCCTCTCCGGCCTTTATTCACCTCCCGTGTAGCTGTGAGTGTGTGAGCCTGCAGGGCCCCATGGAATTGCCTAGAAGTAGGCTGAATCGCTGCAAGGGCTGAACAGCAGTATCGGGCAGGCTCGGGCAACGCGCGGCCCGTTCGGGTTATCGCTTCTTGGCCTTTTGGCTAAGATCAAGTGTAGTATCTGTTCTTATCAGTTTAATATCTGATACGTCCCCTATCTGGGGACCATATATTAAATGGATTTTTAGAACAGGGAGATGGAAATAGAGCTTGCTCTGTCCACTCCACGCATTGACCTGGTATTGCAGTATTTCCAGGACCGGTGCACCCTTTCCTTATGTGTTGACTAAAAGCAGATTCCAAAAGTGTTTTTTGTCTTTGCTATTGTTTCTGTCTTTCTGAAGGGATCTCCCCTTTTAATCCCATTATTTCAACACCTGTTGGACAATGCATGAGTGATAATGAGCTCATTGATTAAATGCAATTAATGAATAGATTGCCACCTCTTGTTGTGTGTCGTCTGTGTTTCTGTGTTTCCGGCATTTCACATTGGAACACCTCATTCACCTTCCTTGTCTTCTCTCCGCCCTCCCTTTTAGGTAAGTTAAAGAGCTGCACCTGAGCCAGCCACTGATTGATTGATTGATTGATTGATTGATTGATTGATTGATTGATTGATTGATTGATGCAGCACAACAGTCAAATAGTGGAGTGGAGTAGGGGAACAGCAAACAGCCAATAAAGCAGCCCGCCCGCTCGCCTGCCCGCCACAATGGACCTACCTGTGTACACTAGATGGATGTGATGGAATGTACTGTCGTCCCTACATTTCAAGAAGAAGTAAGAATTGCAGTTGCAACAAAGCCTTGCTTGCAATTTGGATTTGCTACTATGTTACCTAGAAGAATAACAAACTGTGCAAGGATGGAGGTTGTAGGAGCAAGGAGAAGTTGTCTGTAAAGTTGGTGGATGCCTATTTTCCATTTTGCAGTCCCTTGTCTCCCTCTTGTGGCCTCCTGGAGGCAACTAGCTGTGCAAATAAAGACAGCCTGGCGGCCGGCTGTTGCAGTGTTGCCCTCTCAGGCAACACTGAGTGACTGACTGAGCCTCACCGTCTTATATAAAGTTCAGACGGAACTTTGCACGTGTCATAGTGGAGCCCTCAGGATTCCAGAGCCAGCTTTCTGACATCATAATGGGGCCTCAGAGATAAAAGCCTGGGCCCAGGCAGTGTTGGTCAGTGCTGCTCAGCAGGCAGCACTGGACTGGACTGGATTACAGCTGATACAAGGTGTGAAGGAACAAGGGGTGGCTGTGGGCATGCACTTGCTGCCGCTGCCAGTGTTTATCTGCATGGCAGCAGGGCATTTGGGCGTTGCCAGGAAGGCGTTTTTATGTAGATTCCTCCTCTTTCAGCACTGCATTGTGGTGCAAGCAAAAGAAGCAAATCCTGTCTGGCTTCCTCTCCGGCCTTTATTCACCTCCCGTGTAGCTGTGAGTGTGTGAGCCTGCAGGGCCCCATGGAATTGCCTAGAAGTAGGCTGAATCGCTGCAAGGGCTGAACAGCAGTATCGGGCAGGCTCGGGCAACGCGCGGCCCGTTCGGGTTATCGCTTCTCGGCCTTTTGGCTAAGATCAAGTGTAGTATCTGTTCTTATCAGTTTAATATCTGATACGTCCCCTATCTGGGGACCATATATTAAATGGATTTTTAGAACAGGGAGATGGAAATAGAGCTTGCTCTGTCCACTCCACGCATTGACCTGGTATTGCAGTATTTCCAGGACCGGTGCACCCTTTCCTTATGTGTTGACTAAAAGCAGATTCCAAAAGTGTTTTTTGTCTTTGCTATTGTTTCTGTCTTTCTGAAGGGATCTCCCCTTTTAATCCCATTATTTCAACACCTGTTGGACAATGCATGAGTGATAATGAGCTCATTGATTAAATGCAATTAATGAATAGATTGCCACCTCTTGTTGTGTGTCGTCTGTGTTTCTGTGTTTCCGGCATTTCACATTGGAACACCTCATTCACCTTCCTTGTCTTCTCTCCGCCCTCCCTTTTAGGTAAGTTAAAGAGCTGCACCTGAGCCAGCCACTGATTGATTGCTTGATTGATTGATTGATTGATTGATTGATTGATTGATTGATTGATTGATTGATTGATTGATTGATGCAGCACAACAGTCAAATAGTGGAGTGGAGTAGGGGAACAGCAAACAGCCAATAAAGCAGCCCGCCCGCTCGCCTGCCCGCCACAATGGACCTACCTGTGTACACTAGATGGATGTGATGGAATGTACTGTCGTCCCTACATTTCAAGAAGAAGTAAGAATTGCAGTTGCAACAAAGCCTTGCTTGCCTACAAAGAGAGCAGCAATTTGGATTTGTTACTATGTTACCTAGAAGAATAACAAACTGTGCAAGGATGGAGGTTGTAGGAGCAAGGAGAAGTTGTCTGTAAAGTTGGTGGATGCCTATTTTCCATTTTGCAGTCCCTTGTCTCCCTCTTGTGGCCTCCTGGAGGCAACTAGCTGTGCAAAAAAAAGACAGCCTGGCGGCCGGCTGTTGCAGTGTTGCCCTCTCAGGCAACACTGAGTGACTGACTGAGCCTCACCGTCTTATATAAAGTTCAGACGGAACTTTGCACGTGTCATAGTGGAGCCCTCAGGATTCCAGAGCCAGCTTTCTGACATCATAATGGGGCCTCAGAGATAAAAGCCTGGGCCCAGGCAGTGTTGGTCAGTGCTGCTCAGCAGGCAGCACTGGACTGGACTGGATTACAGCTGATACAAGGTGTGAAGGAACAAGGGGTGGCTGTGGGCATGCACTTGCTGCCGCTGCCAGTGTTTATCTGCATGGCAGCAGGGCATTTGGGCGTTGCCAGGAAGGCGTTTTTATGTAGATTCCTCCTCTTTCAGCACTGCATTGTGGTGCAAGCAAAAGAAGCAAATCCTGTCTGGCTTCCTCTCCGGCCTTTATTCACCTCCCGTGTAGCTGTGAGTGTGTGAGCCTGCAGGGCCCCATGGAATTGCCTAGAAGTAGGCTGAATCGCTGCAAGGGCTGAACAGCAGTATCGGGCAGGCTCGGGCAACGCGCGGCCCGTTCGGGTTATCGCTTCTCGGCCTTTTGGCTAAGATCAAGTGTAGTATCTGTTCTTATCAGTTTAATATCTGATACGTCCCCTATCTGGGGACCATATATTAAATGGATTTTTAGAACAGGGAGATGGAAATAGAGCTTGCTCTGTCCACTCCACGCATTGACCTGGTATTGCAGTATTTCCAGGACCGGTGCACCCTTTCCTTATGTGTTGACTAAAAGCAGATTCCAAAAGTGTTTTTTGTCTTTGCTATTGTTTCTGTCTTTCTGAAGGGATCTCCCCTTTTAATCCCATTATTTCAACACCTGTTGGACAATGCATGAGTGATAATGAGCTCATTGATTAAATGCAATTAATGAATAGATTGCCACCTCTTGTTGTGTGTCGTCTGTGTTTCTGTGTTTCCGGCATTTCACATTGGAACACCTCATTCACCTTCCTTGTCTTCTCTCCGCCCTCCCTTTTAGGTAAGTTAAAGAGCTGCACCTGAGCCAGCCACTGATTGATTGATTGATTGATTGATTGATTGATTGATTGATTGATTGATTGATGCAGCACAACAGTCAAATAGTGGAGTGGAGTAGGGGAACAGCAAACAGCCAATAAAGCAGCCCGCCCGCTCGCCTGCCCGCCACAATGGACCTACCTGTGTACACTAGATGGATGTGATGGAATGTACTGTCGTCCCTACATTTCAAGAAGAAGTAAGAATTGCAGTTGCAACAAAGCCTTGCTTGCCTACAAAGAGAGCAGCAATTTGGATTTGTTACTATGTTACCTAGAAGAATAACAAACTGTGCAAGGATGGAGGTTGTAGGAGCAAGGAGAAGTTGTCTGTAAAGTTGGTGGATGCCTATTTTCCATTTTGCAGTCCCTTGTCTCCCTCTTGTGGCCTCCTGGAGGCAACTAGCTGTGCAAAAAAAAGACAGCCTGGCGGCCGGCTGTTGCAGTGTTGCCCTCTCAGGCAACACTGAGTGACTGACTGAGCCTCACCGTCTTATATAAAGTTCAGACGGAACTTTGCACGTGTCATAGTGGAGCCCTCAGGATTCCAGAGCCAGCTTTCTGACATCATAATGGGGCCTCAGAGATAAAAGCCTGGGCCCAGGCAGTGTTGGTCAGTGCTGCTCAGCAGGCAGCACTGGACTGGACTGGATTACAGCTGATACAAGGTGTGAAGGAACAAGGGGTGGCTGTGGGCATGCACTTGCTGCCGCTGCCAGTGTTTATCTGCATGGCAGCAGGGCATTTGGGCGTTGCCAGGAAGGCGTTTTTATGTAGATTCCTCCTCTTTCAGCACTGCATTGTGGTGCAAGCAAAAGAAGCAAATCCTGTCTGGCTTCCTCTCCGGCCTTTATTCACCTCCCGTGTAGCTGTGAGTGTGTGAGCCTGCAGGGCCCCATGGAATTGCCTAGAAGTAGGCTGAATCGCTGCAAGGGCTGAACAGCAGTATCGGGCAGGCTCGGGCAACGCGCGGCCCGTTCGGGTTATCGCTTCTCGGCCTTTTGGCTAAGATCAAGTGTAGTATCTGTTCTTATCAGTTTAATATCTGATACGTCCCCTATCTGGGGACCATATATTAAATGGATTTTTAGAACAGGGAGATGGAAATAGAGCTTGCTCTGTCCACTCCACGCATTGACCTGGTATTGCAGTATTTCCAGGACCGGTGCACCCTTTCCTTATGTGTTGACTAAAAGCAGATTCCAAAAGTGTTTTTTGTCTTTGCTATTGTTTCTGTCTTTCTGAAGGGATCTCCCCTTTTAATCCCATTATTTCAACACCTGTTGGACAATGCATGAGTGATAATGAGCTCATTGATTAAATGCAATTAATGAATAGATTGCCACCTCTTGTTGTGTGTCGTCTGTGTTTCTGTGTTTCCGGCATTTCACATTGGAACACCTCATTCACCTTCCTTGTCTTCTCTCCGCCCTCCCTTTTAGGTAAGTTAAAGAGCTGCACCTGAGCCAGCCACTGATTGATTGATTGCTTGATTGATTGATTGATTGATTGATTGATTGATTGATTGATTGATTGATGCAGCACAACAGTCAAATAGTGGAGTGGAGTAGGGGAACAGCAAACAGCCAATAAAGCAGCCCGCCCGCTCGCCTGCCCGCCACAATGGACCTACCTGTGTACACTAGATGGATGTGATGGAATGTACTGTCGTCCCTACATTTCAAGAAGAAGTAAGAATTGCAGTTGCAACAAAGCCTTGCTTGCCTACAAAGAGAGCAGCAATTTGGATTTGTTACTATGTTACCTAGAAGAATAACAAACTGTGCAAGGATGGAGGTTGTAGGAGCAAGGAGAAGTTGTCTGTAAAGTTGGTGGATGCCTATTTTCCATTTTGCAGTCCCTTGTCTCCCTCTTGTGGCCTCCTGGAGGCAACTAGCTGTGCAAAAAAAAGACAGCCTGGCGGCCGGCTGTTGCAGTGTTGCCCTCTCAGGCAACACTGAGTGACTGACTGAGCCTCACCGTCTTATATAAAGTTCAGACGGAACTTTGCACGTGTCATAGTGGAGCCCTCAGGATTCCAGAGCCAGCTTTCTGACATCATAATGGGGCCTCAGAGATAAAAGCCTGGGCCCAGGCAGTGTTGGTCAGTGCTGCTCAGCAGGCAGCACTGGACTGGACTGGATTACAGCTGATACAAGGTGTGAAGGAACAAGGGGTGGCTGTGGGCATGCACTTGCTGCCGCTGCCAGTGTTTATCTGCATGGCAGCAGGGCATTTGGGCGTTGCCAGGAAGGCGTTTTTATGTAGATTCCTCCTCTTTCAGCACTGCATTGTGGTGCAAGCAAAAGAAGCAAATCCTGTCTGGCTTCCTCTCCGGCCTTTATTCACCTCCCGTGTAGCTGTGAGTGTGTGAGCCTGCAGGGCCCCATGGAATTGCCTAGAAGTAGGCTGAATCGCTGCAAGGGCTGAACAGCAGTATCGGGCAGGCTCGGGCAACGCGCGGCCCGTTCGGGTTATCGCTTCTCGGCCTTTTGGCTAAGATCAAGTGTAGTATCTGTTCTTATCAGTTTAATATCTGATACGTCCCCTATCTGGGGACCATATATTAAATGGATTTTTAGAACAGGGAGATGGAAATAGAGCTTGCTCTGTCCACTCCACGCATTGACCTGGTATTGCAGTATTTCCAGGACCGGTGCACCCTTTCCTTATGTGTTGACTAAAAGCAGATTCCAAAAGTGTTTTTTGTCTTTGCTATTGTTTCTGTCTTTCTGAAGGGATCTCCCCTTTTAATCCCATTATTTCAACACCTGTTGGACAATGCATGAGTGATAATGAGCTCATTGATTAAATGCAATTAATGAATAGATTGCCACCTCTTGTTGTGTGTCGTCTGTGTTTCTGTGTTTCCGGCATTTCACATTGGAACACCTCATTCACCTTCCTTGTCTTCTCTCCGCCCTCCCTTTTAGGTAAGTTAAAGAGCTGCACCTGAGCCAGCCACTGATTGATTGATTGATTGATTGATTGATTGATTGATTGATTGATTGATTGATTGATGCAGCACAACAGTCAAATAGTGGAGTGGAGTAGGGGAACAGCAAACAGCCAATAAAGCAGCCCGCCCGCTCGCCTGCCCGCCACAATGGACCTACCTGTGTACACTAGATGGATGTGATGGAATGTACTGTCGTCCCTACATTTCAAGAAGAAGTAAGAATTGCAGTTGCAACAAAGCCTTGCTTGCCTACAAAGAGAGCAGCAATTTGGATTTGTTACTATGTTACCTAGAAGAATAACAAACTGTGCAAGGATGGAGGTTGTAGGAGCAAGGAGAAGTTGTCTGTAAAGTTGGTGGATGCCTATTTTCCATTTTGCAGTCCCTTGTCTCCCTCTTGTGGCCTCCTGGAGGCAACTAGCTGTGCAAAAAAAAGACAGCCTGGCGGCCGGCTGTTGCAGTGTTGCCCTCTCAGGCAACACTGAGTGACTGACTGAGCCTCACCGTCTTATATAAAGTTCAGACGGAACTTTGCACGTGTCATAGTGGAGCCCTCAGGATTCCAGAGCCAGCTTTCTGACATCATAATGGGGCCTCAGAGATAAAAGCCTGGGCCCAGGCAGTGTTGGTCAGTGCTGCTCAGCAGGCAGCACTGGACTGGACTGGATTACAGCTGATACAAGGTGTGAAGGAACAAGGGGTGGCTGTGGGCATGCACTTGCTGCCGCTGCCAGTGTTTATCTGCATGGCAGCAGGGCATTTGGGCGTTGCCAGGAAGGCGTTTTTATGTAGATTCCTCCTCTTTCAGCACTGCATTGTGGTGCAAGCAAAAGAAGCAAATCCTGTCTGGCTTCCTCTCCGGCCTTTATTCACCTCCCGTGTAGCTCTGAGTGTGTGAGCCTGCAGGGCCCCATGGAATTGCCTAGAAGTAGGCTGAATCGCTGCAAGGGCTGAACAGCAGTATCGGGCAGGCTCGGGCAACGCGCGGCCCGTTCGGGTTATCGCTTCTCGGCCTTTTGGCTAAGATCAAGTGTAGTATCTGTTCTTATCAGTTTAATATCTGATACGTCCCCTATCTGGGGACCATATATTAAATGGATTTTTAGAACAGGGAGATGGAAATAGAGCTTGCTCTGTCCACTCCACGCATTGACCTGGTATTGCAGTATTTCCAGGACCGGTGCACCCTTTCCTTATGTGTTGACTAAAAGCAGATTCCAAAAGTGTTTTTTGTCTTTGCTATTGTTTCTGTCTTTCTGAAGGGATCTCCCCTTTTAATCCCATTATTTCAACACCTGTTGGACAATGCATGAGTGATAATGAGCTCATTGATTAAATGCAATTAATGAATAGATTGCCACCTCTTGTTGTGTGTCGTCTGTGTTTCTGTGTTTCCGGCATTTCACATTGGAACACCTCATTCACCTTCCTTGTCTTCTCTCCGCCCTCCCTTTTAGGTAAGTTAAAGAGCTGCACCTGAGCCAGCCACTGATTGATTGATTGATTGATTGATTGATTGATTGATTGATTGATTGATGCAGCACAACAGTCAAATAGTGGAGTGGAGTAGGGGAACAGCAAACAGCCAATAAAGCAGCCCGCCCGCTCGCCTGCCCGCCACAATGGACCTACCTGTGTACACTAGATGGATGTGATGGAATGTACTGTCGTCCCTACATTTCAAGAAGAAGTAAGAATTGCAGTTGCAACAAAGCCTTGCTTGCCTACAAAGAGAGCAGCAATTTGGATTTGTTACTATGTTACCTAGAAGAATAACAAACTGTGCAAGGATGGAGGTTGTAGGAGCAAGGAGAAGTTGTCTGTAAAGTTGGTGGATGCCTATTTTCCATTTTGCAGTCCCTTGTCTCCCTCTTGTGGCCTCCTGGAGGCAACTAGCTGTGCAAAAAAAAGACAGCCTGGCGGCCGGCTGTTGCAGTGTTGCCCTCTCAGGCAACACTGAGTGACTGACTGAGCCTCACCGTCTTATATAAAGTTCAGACGGAACTTTGCACGTGTCATAGTGGAGCCCTCAGGATTCCAGAGCCAGCTTTCTGACATCATAATGGGGCCTCAGAGATAAAAGCCTGGGCCCAGGCAGTGTTGGTCAGTGCTGCTCAGCAGGCAGCACTGGACTGGACTGGATTACAGCTGATACAAGGTGTGAAGGAACAAGGGGTGGCTGTGGGCATGCACTTGCTGCCGCTGCCAGTGTTTATCTGCATGGCAGCAGGGCATTTGGGCGTTGCCAGGAAGGCGTTTTTATGTAGATTCCTCCTCTTTCAGCACTGCATTGTGGTGCAAGCAAAAGAAGCAAATCCTGTCTGGCTTCCTCTCCGGCCTTTATTCACCTCCCGTGTAGCTGTGAGTGTGTGAGCCTGCAGGGCCCCATGGAATTGCCTAGAAGTAGGCTGAATCGCTGCAAGGGCTGAACAGCAGTATCGGGCAGGCTCGGGCAACGCGCGGCCCGTTCGGGTTATCGCTTCTCGGCCTTTTGGCTAAGATCAAGTGTAGTATCTGTTCTTATCAGTTTAATATCTGATACGTCCCCTATCTGGGGACCATATATTAAATGGATTTTTAGAACAGGGAGATGGAAATAGAGCTTGCTCTGTCCACTCCACGCATTGACCTGGTATTGCAGTATTTCCAGGACCGGTGCACCCTTTCCTTATGTGTTGACTAAAAGCAGATTCCAAAAGTGTTTTTTGTCTTTGCTATTGTTTCTGTCTTTCTGAAGGGATCTCCCCTTTTAATCCCATTATTTCAACACCTGTTGGACAATGCATGAGTGATAATGAGCTCATTGATTAAATGCAATTAATGAATAGATTGCCACCTCTTGTTGTGTGTCGTCTGTGTTTCTGTGTTTCCGGCATTTCACATTGGAACACCTCATTCACCTTCCTTGTCTTCTCTCCGCCCTCCCTTTTAGGTAAGTTAAAGAGCTGCACCTGAGCCAGCCACTGATTGATTGATTGCTTGATTGATTGATTGATTGATTGATTGATTGATTGATTGATTGATTGATGCAGCACAACAGTCAAATAGTGGAGTGGAGTAGGGGAACAGCAAACAGCCAATAAAGCAGCCCGCCCGCTCGCCTGCCCGCCACAATGGACCTACCTGTGTACACTAGATGGATGTGATGGAATGTACTGTCGTCCCTACATTTCAAGAAGAAGTAAGAATTGCAGTTGCAACAAAGCCTTGCTTGCCTACAAAGAGAGCAGCAATTTGGATTTGTTACTATGTTACCTAGAAGAATAACAAACTGTGCAAGGATGGAGGTTGTAGGAGCAAGGAGAAGTTGTCTGTAAAGTTGGTGGATGCCTATTTTCCATTTTGCAGTCCCTTGTCTCCCTCTTGTGGCCTCCTGGAGGCAACTAGCTGTGCAAAAAAAAGACAGCCTGGCGGCCGGCTGTTGCAGTGTTGCCCTCTCAGGCAACACTGAGTGACTGACTGAGCCTCACCGTCTTATATAAAGTTCAGACGGAACTTTGCACGTGTCATAGTGGAGCCCTCAGGATTCCAGAGCCAGCTTTCTGACATCATAATGGGGCCTCAGAGATAAAAGCCTGGGCCCAGGCAGTGTTGGTCAGTGCTGCTCAGCAGGCAGCACTGGACTGGACTGGATTACAGCTGATACAAGGTGTGAAGGAACAAGGGGTGGCTGTGGGCATGCACTTGCTGCCGCTGCCAGTGTTTATCTGCATGGCAGCAGGGCATTTGGGCGTTGCCAGGAAGGCGTTTTTATGTAGATTCCTCCTCTTTCAGCACTGCATTGTGGTGCAAGCAAAAGAAGCAAATCCTGTCTGGCTTCCTCTCCGGCCTTTATTCACCTCCCGTGTAGCTGTGAGTGTGTGAGCCTGCAGGGCCCCATGGAATTGCCTAGAAGTAGGCTGAATCGCTGCAAGGGCTGAACAGCAGTATCGGGCAGGCTCGGGCAACGCGCGGCCCGTTCGGGTTATCGCTTCTCGGCCTTTTGGCTAAGATCAAGTGTAGTATCTGTTCTTATCAGTTTAATATCTGATACGTCCCCTATCTGGGGACCATATATTAAATGGATTTTTAGAACAGGGAGATGGAAATAGAGCTTGCTCTGTCCACTCCACGCATTGACCTGGTATTGCAGTATTTCCAGGACCGGTGCACCCTTTCCTTATGTGTTGACTAAAAGCAGATTCCAAAAGTGTTTTTTGTCTTTGCTATTGTTTCTGTCTTTCTGAAGGGATCTCCCCTTTTAATCCCATTATTTCAACACCTGTTGGACAATGCATGAGTGATAATGAGCTCATTGATTAAATGCAATTAATGAATAGATTGCCACCTCTTGTTGTGTGTCGTCTGTGTTTCTGTGTTTCCGGCATTTCACATTGGAACACCTCATTCACCTTCCTTGTCTTCTCTCCGCCCTCCCTTTTAGGTAAGTTAAAGAGCTGCACCTGAGCCAGCCACTGATTGATTGATTGATTGATTGATTGATTGATTGATTGATTGATTGATTGATTGATGCAGCACAACAGTCAAATAGTGGAGTGGAGTAGGGGAACAGCAAACAGCCAATAAAGCAGCCCGCCCGCTCGCCTGCCCGCCACAATGGACCTACCTGTGTACACTAGATGGATGTGATGGAATGTACTGTCGTCCCTACATTTCAAGAAGAAGTAAGAATTGCAGTTGCAACAAAGCCTTGCTTGCCTACAAAGAGAGCAGCAATTTGGATTTGTTACTATGTTACCTAGAAGAATAACAAACTGTGCAAGGATGGAGGTTGTAGGAGCAAGGAGAAGTTGTCTGTAAAGTTGGTGGATGCCTATTTTCCATTTTGCAGTCCCTTGTCTCCCTCTTGTGGCCTCCTGGAGGCAACTAGCTGTGCAAAAAAAAGACAGCCTGGCGGCCGGCTGTTGCAGTGTTGCCCTCTCAGGCAACACTGAGTGACTGACTGAGCCTCACCGTCTTATATAAAGTTCAGACGGAACTTTGCACGTGTCATAGTGGAGCCCTCAGGATTCCAGAGCCAGCTTTCTGACATCATAATGGGGCCTCAGAGATAAAAGCCTGGGCCCAGGCAGTGTTGGTCAGTGCTGCTCAGCAGGCAGCACTGGACTGGACTGGATTACAGCTGATACAAGGTGTGAAGGAACAAGGGGTGGCTGTGGGCATGCACTTGCTGCCGCTGCCAGTGTTTATCTGCATGGCAGCAGGGCATTTGGGCGTTGCCAGGAAGGCGTTTTTATGTAGATTCCTCCTCTTTCAGCACTGCATTGTGGTGCAAGCAAAAGAAGCAAATCCTGTCTGGCTTCCTCTCCGGCCTTTATTCACCTCCCGTGTAGCTGTGAGTGTGTGAGCCTGCAGGGCCCCATGGAATTGCCTAGAAGTAGGCTGAATCGCTGCAAGGGCTGAACAGCAGTATCGGGCAGGCTCGGGCAACGCGCGGCCCGTTCGGGTTATCGCTTCTCGGCCTTTTGGCTAAGATCAAGTGTAGTATCTGTTCTTATCAGTTTAATATCTGATACGTCCCCTATCTGGGGACCATATATTAAATGGATTTTTAGAACAGGGAGATGGAAATAGAGCTTGCTCTGTCCACTCCACGCATTGACCTGGTATTGCAGTATTTCCAGGACCGGTGCACCCTTTCCTTATGTGTTGACTAAAAGCAGATTCCAAAAGTGTTTTTTGTCTTTGCTATTGTTTCTGTCTTTCTGAAGGGATCTCCCCTTTTAATCCCATTATTTCAACACCTGTTGGACAATGCATGAGTGATAATGAGCTCATTGATTAAATGCAATTAATGAATAGATTGCCACCTCTTGTTGTGTGTCGTCTGTGTTTCTGTGTTTCCGGCATTTCACATTGGAACACCTCATTCACCTTCCTTGTCTTCTCTCCGCCCTCCCTTTTAGGTAAGTTAAAGAGCTGCACCTGAGCCAGCCACTGATTGATTGATTGATTGATTGATTGATTGATTGATTGATTGATTGATTGATTGATGCAGCACAACAGTCAAATAGTGGAGTGGAGTAGGGGAACAGCAAACAGCCAATAAAGCAGCCCGCCCGCTCGCCTGCCCGCCACAATGGACCTACCTGTGTACACTAGATGGATGTGATGGAATGTACTGTCGTCCCTACATTTCAAGAAGAAGTAAGAATTGCAGTTGCAACAAAGCCTTGCTTGCCTACAAAGAGAGCAGCAATTTGGATTTGTTACTATGTTACCTAGAAGAATAACAAACTGTGCAAGGATGGAGGTTGTAGGAGCAAGGAGAAGTTGTCTGTAAAGTTGGTGGATGCCTATTTTCCATTTTGCAGTCCCTTGTCTCCCTCTTGTGGCCTCCTGGAGGCAACTAGCTGTGCAAAAAAAAGACAGCCTGGCGGCCGGCTGTTGCAGTGTTGCCCTCTCAGGCAACACTGAGTGACTGACTGAGCCTCACCGTCTTATATAAAGTTCAGACGGAACTTTGCACGTGTCATAGTGGAGCCCTCAGGATTCCAGAGCCAGCTTTCTGACATCATAATGGGGCCTCAGAGATAAAAGCCTGGGCCCAGGCAGTGTTGGCCAGTGCTGCTCAGCAGGCAGCACTGGACTGGACTGGATTACAGCTGATACAAGGTGTGAAGGAACAAGGGGTGGCTGTGGGCATGCACTTGCTGCCGCTGCCAGTGTTTATCTGCATGGCAGCAGGGCATTTGGGCGTTGCCAGGAAGGCGTTTTTATGTAGATTCCTCCTCTTTCAGCTCTGCATTGTGGTGCAAGCAAAAGAAGCAAATCCTGTCTGGCTTCCTCTCCGGCCTTTATTCACCTCCCGTGTAGCTGTGAGTGTGTGAGCCTGCAGGGCCCCATGGAATTGCCTAGAAGTAGGCTGAATCGCTGCAAGGGCTGAACAGCAGTATCGGGCAGGCTCGGGCAACGCGCGGCCCGTTCGGGTTATCGCTTCTCGGCCTTTTGGCTAAGATCAAGTGTAGTATCTGTTCTTATCAGTTTAATATCTGATACGTCCCCTATCTGGGGACCATATATTAAATGGATTTTTAGAACAGGGAGATGGAAATAGAGCTTGCTCTGTCCACTCCACGCATTGACCTGGTATTGCAGTATTTCCAGGACCGGTGCACCCTTTCCTTATGTGTTGACTAAAAGCAGATTCCAAAAGTGTTTTTTGTCTTTGCTATTGTTTCTGTCTTTCTGAAGGGATCTCCCCTTTTAATCCCATTATTTCAACACCTGTTGGACAATGCATGAGTGATAATGAGCTCATTGATTAAATGCAATTAATGAATAGATTGCCACCTCTTGTTGTGTGTCGTCTGTGTTTCTGTGTTTCCGGCATTTCACATTGGAACACCTCATTCACCTTCCTTGTCTTCTCTCCGCCCTCCCTTTTAGGTAAGTTAAAGAGCTGCACCTGAGCCAGCCACTGATTGATTGATTGATTGATTGATTGATTGATTGATTGATTGATTGATTGATTGATGCAGCACAACAGTCAAATAGTGGAGTGGAGTAGGGGAACAGCAAACAGCCAATAAAGCAGCCCGCCCGCTCGCCTGCCCGCCACAATGGACCTACCTGTGTACACTAGATGGATGTGATGGAATGTACTGTCGTCCCTACATTTCAAGAAGAAGTAAGAATTGCAGTTGCAACAAAGCCTTGCTTGCCTACAAAGAGAGCAGCAATTTGGATTTGTTACTATGTTACCTAGAAGAATAACAAACTGTGCATGGATGGAGGTTGTAGGAGCAAGGAGAAGTTGTCTGTAAAGTTGGTGGATGCCTATTTTCCATTTTGCAGTCCCTTGTCTCCCTCTTGTGGCCTCCTGGAGGCAACTAGCTGTGCAAAAAAAAGACAGCCTGGCGGCCGGCTGTTGCAGTGTTGCCCTCTCAGGCAACACTGAGTGACTGACTGAGCCTCACCGTCTTATATAAAGTTCAGACGGAACTTTGCACGTGTCATAGTGGAGCCCTCAGGATTCCAGAGCCAGCTTTCTGACATCATAATGGGGCCTCAGAGATAAAAGCCTGGGCCCAGGCAGTGTTGGTCAGTGCTGCTCAGCAGGCAGCACTGGACTGGACTGGATTACAGCTGATACAAGGTGTGAAGGAACAAGGGGTGGCTGTGGGCATGCACTTGCTGCCGCTGCCAGTGTTTATCTGCATGGCAGCAGGGCATTTGGGCGTTGCCAGGAAGGCGTTTTTATGTAGATTCCTCCTCTTTCAGCACTGCATTGTGGTGCAAGCAAAAGAAGCAAATCCTGTCTGGCTTCCTCTCCGGCCTTTATTCACCTCCCGTGTAGCTGTGAGTGTGTGAGCCTGCAGGGCCCCATGGAATTGCCTAGAAGTAGGCTGAATCGCTGCAAGGGCTGAACAGCAGTATCGGGCAGGCTCGGGCAACGCGCGGCCCGTTCGGGTTATCGGTTCTCGGCCTTTTGGCTAAGATCAAGTGTAGTATCTGTTCTTATCAGTTTAATATCTGATACGTCCCCTATCTGGGGACCATATATTAAATGGATTTTTAGAACAGGGAGATGGAAATAGAGCTTGCTCTGTCCACTCCACGCATTGACCTGGTATTGCAGTATTTCCAGGACCGGTGCACCCTTTCCTTATGTGTTGACTAAAAGCAGATTCCAAAAGTGTTTTTTGTCTTTGCTATTGTTTCTGTCTTTCTGAAGGGATCTCCCCTTTTAATCCCATTATTTCAACACCTGTTGGACAATGCATGAGTGATAATGAGCTCATTGATTAAATGCAATTAATGAATAGATTGCCACCTCTTGTTGTGTGTCGTCTGTGTTTCTGTGTTTCCGGCATTTCACATTGGAACACCTCATTCACCTTCCTTGTCTTCTCTCCGCCCTCCCTTTTAGGTAAGTTAAAGAGCTGCACCTGAGCCAGCCACTGATTGATTGATTGATTGATTGATTGATTGATTGATTGATTGATTGATTGATGCAGCACAACAGTCAAATAGTGGAGTGGAGTAGGGGAACAGCAAACAGCCAATAAAGCAGCCCGCCCTCTCGCCTGCCCGCCACAATGGACCTACCTGTGTACACTAGATGGATGTGATGGAATGTACTGTCGTCCCTACATTTCAAGAAGAAGTAAGAATTGCAGTTGCAACAAAGCCTTGCTTGCCTACAAAGAGAGCAGCAATTTGGATTTGTTACTATGTTACCTAGAAGAATAACAAACTGTGCAAGGATGGAGGTTGTAGGAGCAAGGAGAAGTTGTCTGTAAAGTTGGTGGATGCCTATTTTCCATTTTGCAGTCCCTTGTCTCCCTCTTGTGGCCTCCTGGAGGCAACTAGCTGTGCAAAAAAAAGACAGCCTGGCGGCCGGCTGTTGCAGTGTTGCCCTCTCAGGCAACACTGAGTGACTGACTGAGCCTCACCGTCTTATATAAAGTTCAGACGGAACTTTGCATGTGTCATAGTGGAGCCCTCAGGATTCCAGAGCCAGCTTTCTGACATCATAATGGGGCCTCAGAGATAAAAGCCTGGGCCCAGGCAGTGTTGGTCAGTGCTGCTCAGCAGGCAGCACTGGACTGGACTGGATTACAGCTGATACAAGGTGTGAAGGAACAAGGGGTGGCTGTGGGCATGCACTTGCTGCCGCTGCCAGTGTTTATCTGCATGGCAGCAGGGCATTTGGGCGTTGCCAGGAAGGCGTTTTTATGTAGATTCCTCCTCTTTCAGCACTGCATTGTGGTGCAAGCAAAAGAAGCAAATCCTGTCTGGCTTCCTGTCCGGCCTTTATTCACCTCCCGTGTAGCTGTGAGTGTGTGAGCCTGCAGGGCCCCATGGAATTGCCTAGAAGTAGGCTGAATCGCTGCAAGGGCTGAACAGCAGTATCGGGCAGGCTCGGGCAACGCGCGGCCCGTTCGGGTTATCGCTTCTCGGCCTTTTGGCTAAGATCAAGTGTAGTATCTGTTCTTATCAGTTTAATATCTGATACGTCCCCTATCTGGGGACCATATATTAAATGGATTTTTAGAACAGGGAGATGGAAATAGAGCTTGCTCTGTCCACTCCACGCATTGACCTGGTATTGCAGTATTTCCAGGACCGGTGCACCCTTTCCTTATGTGTTGACTAAAAGCAGATTCCAAAAGTGTTTTTTGTCTTTGCTATTGTTTCTGTCTTTCTGAAGGGATCTCCCCTTTTAATCCCATTATTTCAACACCTGTTGGACAATGCATGAGTGATAATGAGCTCATTGATTAAATGCAATTAATGAATAGATTGCCACCTCTTGTTGTGTGTCGTCTGTGTTTCTGTGTTTCCGGCATTTCACATTGGAACACCTCATTCACCTTCCTTGTCTTCTCTCCGCCCTCCCTTTTAGGTAAGTTAAAGAGCTGCACCTGAGCCAGCCACTGATTGATTGATTGATTGATTGATTGATTGATTGATTGATTGATTGATGCAGCACAACAGTCAAATAGTGGAGTGGAGTAGGGGAACAGCAAACAGCCAATAAAGCAGCCCGCCCGCTCGCCTGCCCGCCACAATGGACCTACCTGTGTACACTAGATGGATGTGATGGAATGTACTGTCGTCCCTACATTTCAAGAAGAAGTAAGAATTGCAGTTGCAACAAAGCCTTGCTTGCCTACAAAGAGAGCAGCAATTTGGATTTGTTACTATGTTACCTAGAAGAATAACAAACTGTGCAAGGATGGAGGTTGTAGGAGCAAGGAGAAGTTGTCTGTAAAGTTGGTGGATGCCTATTTTCCATTTTGCAGTCCCTTGTCTCCCTCTTGTGGCCTCCTGGAGGCAACTAGCTGTGCAAAAAAAAGACAGCCTGGCGGCCGGCTGTTGCAGTGTTGCCCTCTCAGGCAACACTGAGTGACTGACTGAGCCTCACCGTCTTATATAAAGTTCAGACGGAACTTTGCACGTGTCATAGTGGAGCCCTCAGGATTCCAGAGCCAGCTTTCTGACATCATAATGGGGCCTCAGAGATAAAAGCCTGGGCCCAGGCAGTGTTGGTCAGTGCTGCTCAGCAGGCAGCACTGGACTGGACTGGATTACAGCTGATACAAGGTGTGAAGGAACAAGGGGTGGCTGTGGGCATGCACTTGCTGCCGCTGCCAGTGTTTATCTGCATGGCAGCAGGGCATTTGGGCGTTGCCAGGAAGGCGTTTTTATGTAGATTCCTCCTCTTTCAGCACTGCATTGTGGTGCAAGCAAAAGAAGCAAATCCTGTCTGGCTTCCTCTCCGGCCTTTATTCACCTCCCGTGTAGCTGTGAGTGTGTGAGCCTGCAGGGCCCCATGGAATTGCCTAGAAGTAGGCTGAATCGCTGCAAGGGCTGAACAGCAGTATCGGGCAGGCTCGGGCAACGCGCGGCCCGTTCGGGTTATCGCTTCTCGGCCTTTTGGCTAAGATCAAGTGTAGTATCTGTTCTTATCAGTTTAATATCTGATACGTCCCCTATCTGGGGACCATATATTAAATGGATTTTTAGAACAGGGAGATGGAAATAGAGCTTGCTCTGTCCACTCCACGCATTGACCTGGTATTGCAGTATTTCCAGGACCGGTGCACCCTTTCCTTATGTGTTGACTAAAAGCAGATTCCAAAAGTGTTTTTTGTCTTTGCTATTGTTTCTGTCTTTCTGAAGGGATCTCCCCTTTTAATCCCATTATTTCAACACCTGTTGGACAATGCATGAGTGATAATGAGCTCATTGATTAAATGCAATTAATGAATAGATTGCCACCTCTTGTTGTGTGTCGTCTGTGTTTCTGTGTTTCCGGCATTTCACATTGGAACACCTCATTCACCTTCCTTGTCTTCTCTCCGCCCTCCCTTTTAGGTAAGTTAAAGAGCTGCACCTGAGCCAGCCACTGATTGATTTATTGATTGATTGATTGATTGATTGATTGATTGATTGATTGATTGATGCAGCACAACAGTCAAATAGTGGAGTGGAGTAGGGGAACAGCAAACAGCCAATAAAGCAGCCCGCCCGCTCGCCTGCCCGCCACAATGGACCTACCTGTGTACACTAGATGGATGTGATGGAATGTACTGTCGTCCCTACATTTCAAGAAGAAGTAAGAATTGCAGTTGCAACAAAGCCTTGCTTGCCTACAAAGAGAGCAGCAATTTGGATTTGTTACTATGTTACCTAGAAGAATAACAAACTGTGCAAGGATGGAGGTTGTAGGAGCAAGGAGAAGTTGTCTGTAAAGTTGGTGGATGCCTATTTTCCATTTTGCAGTCCCTTGTCTCCCTCTTGTGGCCTCCTGGAGGCAACTAGCTGTGCAAAAAAAAGACAGCCTGGCGGCCGGCTGTTGCAGTGTTGCCCTCTCAGGCAACACTGAGTGACTGACTGAGCCTCACCGTCTTATATAAAGTTCAGACGGAACTTTGCACGTGTCATAGTGGAGCCCTCAGGATTCCAGAGCCAGCTTTCTGACATCATAATGGGGCCTCAGAGATAAAATCCTGGGCCCAGGCAGTGTTGGTCAGTGCTGCTCAGCAGGCAGCACTGGACTGGACTGGATTACAGCTGATACAAGGTGTGAAGGAACAAGGGGTGGCTGTGGGCATGCACTTGCTGCCGCTGCCAGTGTTTATCTGCATGGCAGCAGGGCATTTGGGCGTTGCCAGGAAGGCGTTTTTATGTAGATTCCTCCTCTTTCAGCACTGCATTGTGGTGCAAGCAAAAGAAGCAAATCCTGTCTGGCTTCCTCTCCGGCCTTTATTCACCTCCCGTGTAGCTGTGAGTGTGTGAGCCTGCAGGGCCCCATGGAATTGCCTAGAAGTAGGCTGAATCGCTGCAAGGGCTGAACAGCAGTATCGGGCAGGCTCGGGCAACGCGCGGCCCGTTCGGGTTATCGCTTCTCGGCCTTTTGGCTAAGATCAAGTGTAGTATCTGTTCTTATCAGTTTAATATCTGATACGTCCCCTATCTGGGGACCATATATTAAATGGATTTTTAGAACAGGGAGATGGAAATAGAGCTTGCTCTGTCCACTCCACGCATTGACCTGGTATTGCAGTATTTCCAGGACCGGTGCACCCTTTCCTTATGTGTTGACTAAAAGCAGATTCCAAAAGTGTTTTTTGTCTTTGCTATTGTTTCTGTCTTTCTGAAGGGATCTCCCCTTTTAATCCCATTATTTCAACACCTGTTGGACAATGCATGAGTGATAATGAGCTCATTGATTAAATGCAATTAATGAATAGATTGCCACCTCTTGTTGTGTGTCGTCTGTGTTTCTGTGTTTCCGGCATTTCACATTGGAACACCTCATTCACCTTCCTTGTCTTCTCTCCGCCCTCCCTTTTAGGTAAGTTAAAGAGCTGCACCTGAGCCAGCCACTGATTGATTGATTGATTGATTGATTGATTGATTGATTGATTGATTGATTGATTGATTGATGCAGCACAACAGTCAAATAGTGGAGTGGAGTAGGGGAACAGCAAACAGCCAATAAAGCAGCCCGCCCGCTCGCCTGCCCGCCACAATGGACCATCCTGTGTACACTAGATGGATGTGATGGAATGTACTGTCGTCCCTACATTTCAAGAAGAAGTAAGAATTGCAGTTGCAACAAAGCCTTGCTTGCCTACAAAGAGAGCAGCAATTTGGATTTGTTACTATGTTACCTAGAAGAATAACAAACTGTGCAAGGATGGAGGTTGTAGGAGCAAGGAGAAGTTGTCTGTAAAGTTGGTGGATGCCTATTTTCCATTTTGCAGTCCCTTGTCTCCCTCTTGTGGCCTCCTGGAGGCAACTAGCTGTGCAAAAAAAAGACAGCCTGGCGGCCGGCTGTTGCAGTGTTGCCCTCTCAGGCAACACTGAGTGACTGACTGAGCCTCACCGTCTTATATAAAGTTCAGACGGAACTTTGCACGTGTCATAGTGGAGCCCTCAGGATTCCAGAGCCAGCTTTCTGACATCATAATGGGGCCTCAGAGATAAAAGCCTGGGCCCAGGCAGTGTTGGTCAGTGCTGCTCAGCAGGCAGCACTGGACTGGACTGGATTACAGCTGATACAAGGTGTGAAGGAACAAGGGGTGGCTGTGGGCATGCACTTGCTGCCGCTGCCAGTGTTTATCTGCATGGCAGCAGGGCATTTGGGCGTTGCCAGGAAGGCGTTTTTATGTAGATTCCTCCTCTTTCAGCACTGCATTGTGGTGCAAGCAAAAGAAGCAAATCCTGTCTGGCTTCCTCCCCGGCCTTTATTCACCTCCCGTGTAGCTGTGAGTGTGTGAGCCTGCAGGGCCCCATGGAATTGCCTAGAAGTAGGCTGAATCGCTGCAAGGGCTGAACAGCAGTATCGGGCAGGCTCGGGCAACGCGCGGCCCGTTCGGGTTATCGCTTCTCGGCCTTTTGGCTAAGATCAAGTGTAGTATCTGTTCTTATCAGTTTAATATCTGATACGTCCCCTATCTGGGGACCATATATTAAATGGATTTTTAGAACAGGGAGATGGAAATAGAGCTTGCTCTGTCCACTCCACGCATTGACCTGGTATTGCAGTATTTCCAGGACCGGTGCACCCTTTCCTTATGTGTTGACTAAAAGCAGATTCCAAAAGTGTTTTTTGTCTTTGCTATTGTTTCTGTCTTTCTGAAGGGATCTCCCCTTTTAATCCCATTATTTCAACACCTGTTGGACAATGCATGAGTGATAATGAGCTCATTGATTAAATGCAATTAATGAATAGATTGCCACCTCTTGTTGTGTGTCGTCTGTGTTTCTGTGTTTCCGGCATTTCACATTGGAACACCTCATTCACCTTCCTTGTCTTCTCTCCGCCCTCCCTTTTAGGTAAGTTAAAGAGCTGCACCTGAGCCAGCCACTGATTGATTGATTGATTGATTGATTGATTGATTGATTGATTGATTGATTGATTGATGCAGCACAACAGTCAAATAGTGGAGTGGAGTAGGGGAACAGCAAACAGCCAATAAAGCAGCCCGCCCGCTCGCCTGCCCGCCACAATGGACCATCCTGTGTACACTAGATGGATGTGATGGAATGTACTGTCGTCCCTACATTTCAAGAAGAAGTAAGAATTGCAGTTGCAACAAAGCCTTGCTTGCCTACAAAGAGAGCAGCAATTTGGATTTGTTACTATGTTACCTAGAAGAATAACAAACTGTGCAAGGATGGAGGTTGTAGGAGCAAGGAGAAGTTGTCTGTAAAGTTGGTGGATGCCTATTTTCCATTTTGCAGTCCCTTGTCTCCCTCTTGTGGCCTCCTGGAGGCAACTAGCTGTGCAAAAAAAAGACAGCCTGGCGGCCGGCTGTTGCAGTGTTGCCCTCTCAGGCAACACTGAGTGACTGACTGAGCCTCACCGTCTTATATAAAGTTCAGACGGAACTTTGCACGTGTCATAGTGGAGCCCTCAGGATTCCAGAGCCAGCTTTCTGACATCATAATGGGGCCTCAGAGATAAAAGCCTGGGCCCAGGCAGTGTTGGTCAGTGCTGCTCAGCAGGCAGCACTGGACTGGACTGGATTACAGCTGATACAAGGTGTGAAGGAACAAGGGGTGGCTGTGGGCATGCACTTGCTGCCGCTGCCAGTGTTTATCTGCATGGCAGCAGGGCATTTGGGCGTTGCCAGGAAGGCGTTTTTATGTAGATTCCTCCTCTTTCAGCACTGCATTGTGGTGCAAGCAAAAGAAGCAAATCCTGTCTGGCTTCCTCCCCGGCCTTTATTCACCTCCCGTGTAGCTGTGAGTGTGTGAGCCTGCAGGGCCCCATGGAATTGCCTAGAAGTAGGCTGAATCGCTGCAAGGGCTGAACAGCAGTATCGGGCAGGCTCGGGCAACGCGCGGCCCGTTCGGGTTATCGCTTCTCGGCCTTTTGGCTAAGATCAAGTGTAGTATCTGTTCTTATCAGTTTAATATCTGATACGTCCCCTATCTGGGGACCATATATTAAATGGATTTTTAGAACAGGGAGATGGAAATAGAGCTTGCTCTGTCCACTCCACGCATTGACCTGGTATTGCAGTATTTCCAGGACCGGTGCACCCTTTCCTTATGTGTTGACTAAAAGCAGATTCCAAAAGTGTTTTTTGTCTTTGCTATTGTTTCTGTCTTTCTGAAGGGATCTCCCCTTTTAATCCCATTATTTCAACACCTGTTGGACAATGCATGAGTGATAATGAGCTCATTGATTAAATGCAATTAATGAATAGATTGCCACCTCTTGTTGTGTGTCGTCTGTGTTTCTGTGTTTCCGGCATTTCACATTGGAACACCTCATTCACCTTCCTTGTCTTCTCTCCGCCCTCCCTTTTAGGTAAGTTAAAGAGCTGCACCTGAGCCAGCCACTGATTGATTGATTGATTGATTGATTGATTGATTGATGCAGCACAACAGTCAAATAGTGGAGTGGAGTAGGGGAACAGCAAACAGCCAATAAAGCAGCCCGCCCGCTCGCCTGCCCGCCACAATGGACCTACCTGTGTACACTAGATGGATGTGATGGAATGTACTGTCGTCCCTACATTTCAAGAAGAAGTAAGAATTGCAGTTGCAACAAAGCCTTGCTTGCCTACAAAGAGAGCAGCAATTTGGATTTGTTACTATGTTACCTAGAAGAATAACAAACTGTGCAAGGATGGAGGTTGTAGGAGCAAGGAGAAGTTGTCTGTAAAGTTGGTGGATGCCTATTTTCCATTTTGCAGTCCCTTGTCTCCCTCTTGTGGCCTCCTGAAGGCAACTAGCTGTGCAAAAAAAAGACAGCCTGGCGGCCGGCTGTTGCAGTGTTGCCCTCTCAGGCAACACTGAGTGACTGACTGAGCCTCACCGTCTTATATAAAGTTCAGACGGAACTTTGCACGTGTCATAGTGGAGCCCTCAGGATTCCAGAGCCAGCTTTCTGACATCATAATGGGGCCTCAGAGATAAAAGCCTGGGCCCAGGCAGTGTTGGTCAGTGCTGCTCAGCAGGCAGCACTGGACTGGACTGGATTACAGCTGATACAAGGTGTGAAGGAACAAGGGGTGGCTGTGGGCATGCACTTGCTGCCGCTGCCAGTGTTTATCTGCATGGCAGCAGGGCATTTGGGCGTTGCCAGGAAGGCGTTTTTATGTAGATTCCTCCTCTTTCAGCACTGCATTGTGGTGCAAGCAAAAGAAGCAAATCCTGTCTGGCTTCCTCTCCGGCCTTTATTCACCTCCCGTGTAGCTGTGAGTGTGTGAGCCTGCAGGGCCCCATGGAATTGCCTAGAAGTAGGCTGAATCGCTGCAAGGGCTGAACAGCAGTATCGGGCAGGCTCGGGCAACGCGCGGCCCGTTCGGGTTATCGCTTCTCGGCCTTTTGGCTAAGATCAAGTGTAGTATCTGTTCTTATCAGTTTAATATCTGATACGTCCCCTATCTGGGGACCATATATTAAATGGATTTTTAGAACAGGGAGATGGAAATAGAGCTTGCTCTGTCCACTCCACGCATTGACCTGGTATTGCAGTATTTCCAGGACCGGTGCACCCTTTCCTTATGTGTTGACTAAAAGCAGATTCCAAAAGTGTTTTTTGTCTTTGCTATTGTTTCTGTCTTTCTGAAGGGATCTCCCCTTTTAATCCCATTATTTCAACACCTGTTGGACAATGCATGAGTGATAATGAGCTCATTGATTAAATGCAATTAATGAATAGATTGCCACCTCTTGTTGTGTGTCGTCTGTGTTTCTGTGTTTCCGGCATTTCACATTGGAACACCTCATTCACCTTCCTTGTCTTCTCTCCGCCCTCCCTTTTAGGTAAGTTAAAGAGCTGCACCTGAGCCAGCCACTGATTGATTGATTGATTGATTGATTGATTGATTGATTGATTGATTGATGCAGCACAACAGTCAAATAGTGGAGTGGAGTAGGGGAACAGCAAACAGCCAATAAAGCAGCCCGCCCGCTCGCCTGCCCGCCACAATGGACCTACCTGTGTACACTAGATGGATGTGATGGAATGTACTGTCGTCCCTACATTTCAAGAAGAAGTAAGAATTGCAGTTGCAACAAAGCCTTGCTTGCCTACAAAGAGAGCAGCAATTTGGATTTGTTACTATGTTACCTAGAAGAATAACAAACTGTGCAAGGATGGAGGTTGTAGGAGCAAGGAGAAGTTGTCTGTAAAGTTGGTGGATGCCTATTTTCCATTTTGAAGTCCCTTGTCTCCCTCTTGTGGCCTCCTGGAGGCAACTAGCTGTGCAAAAAAAAGACAGCCTGGCGGCCGGCTGTTGCAGTGTTGCCCTCTCAGGCAACACTGAGTGACTGACTGAGCCTCACCGTCTTATATAAAGTTCAGACGGAACTTTGCACGTGTCATAGTGGAGCCCTCAGGATTCCAGAGCCAGCTTTCTGACATCATAATGGGGCCTCAGAGATAAAAGCCTGGGCCCAGGCAGTGTTGGTCAGTGCTGCTCAGCAGGCAGCACTGGACTGGACTGGATTACAGCTGATACAAGGTGTGAAGGAACAAGGGGTGGCTGTGGGCATGCACTTGCTGCCGCTGCCAGTGTTTATCTGCATGGCAGCAGGGCATTTGGGCGTTGCCAGGAAGGCGTTTTTATGTAGATTCCTCCTCTTTCAGCACTGCATTGTGGTGCAAGCAAAAGAAGCAAATCCTGTCTGGCTTCCTCTCCGGCCTTTATTCACCTCCCGTGTAGCTGTGAGTGTGTGAGCCTGCAGGGCCCCATGGAATTGCCTAGAAGTAGGCTGAATCGCTGCAAGGGCTGAACAGCAGTATCGGGCAGGCTCGGGCAACGCGCGGCCCGTTCGGGTTATCGCTTCTCGGCCTTTTGGCTAAGATCAAGTGTAGTATCTGTTCTTATCAGTTTAATATCTGATACGTCCCCTATCTGGGGACCATATATTAAATGGATTTTTAGAACAGGGAGATGGAAATAGAGCTTGCTCTGTCCACTCCACGCATTGACCTGGTATTGCAGTATTTCCAGGACCGGTGCACCCTTTCCTTATGTGTTGACTAAAAGCAGATTCCAAAAGTGTTTTTTGTCTTTGCTATTGTTTCTGTCTTTCTGAAGGGATCTCCCCTTTTAATCCCATTATTTCAACACCTGTTGGACAATGCATGAGTGATAATGAGCTCATTGATTAAATGCAATTAATGAATAGATTGCCACCTCTTGTTGTGTGTCGTCTGTGTTTCTGTGTTTCCGGCATTTCACATTGGAACACCTCATTCACCTTCCTTGTCTTCTCTCCGCCCTCCCTTTTAGGTAAGTTAAAGAGCTGCACCTGAGCCAGCCACTGATTGATTGATTGATTGATTGATTGATTGATTGATTGATTGATTGATTGATTGATGCAGCACAACAGTCAAATAGTGGAGTGGAGTAGGGGAACAGCAAACAGCCAATAAAGCAGCCCGCCCGCTCGCCTGCCCGCCACAATGGACCTACCTGTGTACACTAGATGGATGTGATGGAATGTACTGTCGTCCCTACATTTCAAGAAGAAGTAAGAATTGCAGTTGCAACAAAGCCTTGCTTGCCTACAAAGAGAGCAGCAATTTGGATTTGTTACTATGTTACCTAGAAGAATAACAAACTGTGCAAGGATGGAGGTTGTAGGAGCAAGGAGAAGTTGTCTGTAAAGTTGGTGGATGCCTATTTTCCATTTTGCAGTCCCTTGTCTCCCTCTTGTGGCCTCCTGGAGGCAACTAGCTGTGCAAAAAAAAGACAGCCTGGCGGCCGGCTGTTGCAGTGTTGCCCTCTCAGGCAACACTGAGTGACTGACTGAGCCTCACCGTCTTATATAAAGTTCAGACGGAACTTTGCACGTGTCATAGTGGAGCCCTCAGGATTCCAGAGCCAGCTTTCTGACATCATAATGGGGCCTCAGAGATAAAAGCCTGGGCCCAGGCAGTGTTGGTCAGTGCTGCTCAGCAGGCAGCACTGGACTGGACTGGATTACAGCTGATACAAGGTGTGAAGGAACAAGGGGTGGCTGTGGGCATGCACTTGCTGCCGCTGCCAGTGTTTATCTGCATGGCAGCAGGGCATTTGGGCGTTGCCAGGAAGGCGTTTTTATGTAGATTCCTCCTCTTTCAGCACTGCATTGTGGTGCAAGCAAAAGAAGCAAATCCTGTCTGGCTTCCTCTCCGGCCTTTATTCACCTCCCGTGTAGCTGTGAGTGTGTGAGCCTGCAGGGCCCCATGGAATTGCCTAGAAGTAGGCTGAATCGCTGCAAGGGCTGAACAGCAGTATCGGGCAGGCTCGGGCAACGCGCGGCCCGTTCGGGTTATCGCTTCTCGGCCTTTTGGCTAAGATCAAGTGTAGTATCTGTTCTTATCAGTTTAATATCTGATACGTCCCCTATCTGGGGACCATATATTAAATGGATTTTTAGAACAGGGAGATGGAAATAGAGCTTGCTCTGTCCACTCCACGCATTGACCTGGTATTGCAGTATTTCCAGGACCGGTGCACCCTTTCCTTATGTGTTGACTAAAAGCAGATTCCGAAAGTGTTTTTTGTCTTTGCTATTGTTTCTGTCTTTCTGAAGGGATCTCCCCTTTTAATCCCATTATTTCAACACCTGTTGGACAATGCATGAGTGATAATGAGCTCATTGATTAAATGCAATTAATGAATAGATTGCCACCTCTTGTTGTGTGTCGTCTGTGTTTCTGTGTTTCCGGCATTTCACATTGGAACACCTCATTCACCTTCCTTGTCTTCTCTCCGCCCTCCCTTTTAGGTAAGTTAAAGAGCTGCACCTGAGCCAGCCACTGATTGATTGATTGATTGATTGATTGATTGATTGATTGATTGATTGATTGATTGATTGATTGATGCAGCACAACAGTCAAATAGTGGAGTGGAGTAGGGGAACAGCAAACAGCCAATAAAGCAGCCCGCCCGCTCGCCTGCCCGCCACAATGGACCTACCTGTGTACACTAGATGGATGTGATGGAATGTACTGTCGTCCCTACATTTCAAGAAGAAGTAAGAATTGCAGTTGCAACAAAGCCTTGCTTGCCTACAAAGAGAGCAGCAATTTGGATTTGTTACTATGTTACCTAGAAGAATAACAAACTGTGCAAGGATGGAGGTTGTAGGAGCAAGGAGAAGTTGTCTGTAAAGTTGGTGGATGCCTATTTTCCATTTTGCAGTCCCTTGTCTCCCTCTTGTGGCCTCCTGGAGGCAACTAGCTGTGCAAAAAAAAGACAGCCTGGCGGCCGGCTGTTGCAGTGTTGCCCTCTCAGGCAACACTGAGTGACTGACTGAGCCTCACCGTCTTATATAAAGTTCAGACGGAACTTTGCACGTGTCATAGTGGAGCCCTCAGGATTCCAGAGCCAGCTTTCTGACATCATAATGGGGCCTCAGAGATAAAAGCCTGGGCCCAGGCAGTGTTGGTCAGTGCTGCTCAGCAGGCAGCACTGGACTGGACTGGATTACAGCTGATACAAGGTGTGAAGGAACAAGGGGTGGCTGTGGGCATGCACTTGCTGCCGCTGCCAGTGTTTATCTGCATGGCAGCAGGGCATTTGGGCGTTGCCAGGAAGGCGTTTTTATGTAGATTCCTCCTCTTTCAGCACTGCATTGTGGTGCAAGCAAAAGAAGCAAATCCTGTCTGGCTTCCTCTCCGGCCTTTATTCACCTCCCGTGTAGCTGTGAGTGTGTGAGCCTGCAGGGCCCCATGGAATTGCCTAGAAGTAGGCTGAATCGCTGCAAGGGCTGAACAGCAGTATCGGGCAGGCTCGGGCAACGCGCGGCCCGTTCGGGTTATCGCTTCTCGGCCTTTTGGCTAAGATCAAGTGTAGTATCTGTTCTTATCAGTTTAATATCTGATACGTCCCCTATCTGGGGACCATATATTAAATGGATTTTTAGAACAGGAAGATGGAAATAGAGCTTGCTCTGTCCACTCCACGCATTGACCTGGTATTGCAGTATTTCCAGGACCGGTGCACCCTTTCCTTATGTGTTGACTAAAAGCAGATTCCAAAAGTGTTTTTTGTCTTTGCTATTGTTTCTGTCTTTCTGAAGGGATCTCCCCTTTTAATCCCATTATTTCAACACCTGTTGGACAATGCATGAGTGATAATGAGCTCATTGATTAAATGCAATTAATGAATAGATTGCCACCTCTTGTTGTGTGTCGTCTGTGTTTCTGTGTTTCCGGCATTTCACATTGGAACACCTCATTCACCTTCCTTGTCTTCTCTCCGCCCTCCCTTTTAGGTAAGTTAAAGAGCTGCACCTGAGCCAGCCACTGATTGATTGATTGATTGATTGATTGATTGATTGATTGATTGATTGATGCAGCACAACAGTCAAATAGTGGAGTGGAGTAGGGGAACAGCAAACAGCCAATAAAGCAGCCCGCCCGCTCGCCTGCCCGCCACAATGGACCTACCTGTGTACACTAGATGGATGTGATGGAATGTACTGTCGTCCCTACATTTCAAGAAGAAGTAAGAATTGCAGTTGCAACAAAGCCTTGCTTGCCTACAAAGAGAGCAGCAATTTGGATTTGTTACTATGTTACCTAGAAGAATAACAAACTGTGCAAGGATGGAGGTTGTAGGAGCAAGGAGAAGTTGTCTGTAAAGTTGGTGGATGCCTATTTTCCATTTTGCAGTCCCTTGTCTCCCTCTTGTGGCCTCCTGGAGGCAACTAGCTGTGCAAAAAAAAGACAGCCTGGCGGCCGGCTGTTGCAGTGTTGCCCTCTCAGGCAACACTGAGTGACTGACTGAGCCTCACCGTCTTATATAAAGTTCAGACGGAACTTTGCACGTGTCATAGTGGAGCCCTCAGGATTCCAGAGCCAGCTTTCTGACATCATAATGGGGCCTCAGAGATAAAAGCCTGGGCCCAGGCAGTGTTGGTCAGTGCTGCTCAGCAGGCAGCACTGGACTGGACTGGATTACAGCTGATACAAGGTGTGAAGGAACAAGGGGTGGCTGTGGGCATGCACTTGCTGCCGCTGCCAGTGTTTATCTGCATGGCAGCAGGGCATTTGGGCGTTGCCAGGAAGGCGTTTTTATGTAGATTCCTCCTCTTTCAGCACTGCATTGTGGTGCAAGCAAAAGAAGCAAATCCTGTCTGGCTTCCTCTCCGGCCTTTATTCACCTCCCGTGTAGCTGTGAGTGTGTGAGCCTGCAGGGCCCCATGGAATTGCCTAGAAGTAGGCTGAATCGCTGCAAGGGCTGAACAGCAGTATCGGGCAGGCTCGGGCAACGCGCGGCCCGTTCGGGTTATCGCTTCTCGGCCTTTTGGCTAAGATCAAGTGTAGTATCTGTTCTTATCAGTTTAATATCTGATACGTCCCCTATCTGGGGACCATATATTAAATGGATTTTTAGAACAGGGAGATGGAAATAGAGCTTGCTCTGTCCACTCCACGCATTGACCTGGTATTGCAGTATTTCCAGGACCGGTGCACCCTTTCCTTATGTGTTGACTAAAAGCAGATTCCAAAAGTGTTTTTTGTCTTTGCTATTGTTTCTGTCTTTCTGAAGGGATCTCCCCTTTTAATCCCATTATTTCAACACCTGTTGGACAATGCATGAGTGATAATGAGCTCATTGATTAAATGCAATTAATGAATAGATTGCCACCTCTTGTTGTGTGTCGTCTGTGTTTCTGTGTTTCCGGCATTTCACATTGGAACACCTCATTCACCTTCCTTGTCTTCTCTCCGCCCTCCCTTTTAGGTAAGTTAAAGAGCTGCACCTGAGCCAGCCACTGATTGATTGATTGATTGATTGATTGATTGATTGATTGATTGATTGATTGATGCAGCACAACAGTCAAATAGTGGAGTGGAGTAGGGGAACAGCAAACAGCCAATAAAGCAGCCCGCCCGCTCGCCTGCCCGCCACAATGGACCTACCTGTGTACACTAGATGGATGTGATGGAATGTACTGTCGTCCCTACATTTCAAGAAGAAGTAAGAATTGCAGTTGCAACAAAGCCTTGCTTGCCTACAAAGAGAGCAGCAATTTGGATTTGTTACTATGTTACCTAGAAGAATAACAAACTGTGCAAGGATGGAGGTTGTAGGAGCAAGGAGAAGTTGTCTGTAAAGTTGGTGGATGCCTATTTTCCATTTTGCAGTCCCTTGTCTCCCTCTTGTGGCCTCCTGGAGGCAACTAGCTGTGCAAAAAAAAGACAGCCTGGCGGCCGGCTGTTGCAGTGTTGCCCTCTCAGGCAACACTGAGTGACTGACTGAGCCTCACCGTCTTATATAAAGTTCAGACGGAACTTTGCACGTGTCATAGTGGAGCCCTCAGGATTCCAGAGCCAGCTTTCTGACATCATAATGGGGCCTCAGAGATAAAAGCCTGGGCCCAGGCAGTGTTGGTCAGTGCTGCTCAGCAGGCAGCACTGGACTGGACTGGATTACAGCTGATACAAGGTGTGAAGGAACAAGGGGTGGCTGTGGGCATGCACTTGCTGCCGCTGCCAGTGTTTATCTGCATGGCAGCAGGGCATTTGGGCGTTGCCAGGAAGGCGTTTTTATGTAGATTCCTCCTCTTTCAGCACTGCATTGTGGTGCAAGCAAAAGAAGCAAATCCTGTCTGGCTTCCTCTCCGGCCTTTATTCACCTCCCGTGTAGCTGTGAGTGTGTGAGCCTGCAGGGCCCCATGGAATTGCCTAGAAGTAGGCTGAATCGCTGCAAGGGCTGAACAGCAGTATCGGGCAGGCTCGGGCAACGCGCGGCCCGTTCGGGTTATCGCTTCTCGGCCTTTTGGCTAAGATCAAGTGTAGTATCTGTTCTTATCAGTTTAATATCTGATACGTCCCCTATCTGGGGACCATATATTAAATGGATTTTTAGAACAGGGAGATGGAAATAGAGCTTGCTCTGTCCACTCCACGCATTGACCTGGTATTGCAGTATTTCCAGGACCGGTGCACCCTTTCCTTATGTGTTGACTAAAAGCAGATTCCAAAAGTGTTTTTTGTCTTTGCTATTGTTTCTGTCTTTCTGAAGGGATCTCCCCTTTTAATCCCATTATTTCAACACCTGTTGGACAATGCATGAGTGATAATGAGCTCATTGATTAAATGCAATTAATGAATAGATTGCCACCTCTTGTTGTGTGTCGTCTGTGTTTCTGTGTTTCCGGCATTTCACATTGGAACACCTCATTCACCTTCCTTGTCTTCTCTCCGCCCTCCCTTTTAGGTAAGTTAAAGAGCTGCACCTGAGCCAGCCACTGATTGATTGATTGATTGATTGATTGATTGATTGATTGATTGATGCAGCACAACAGTCAAATAGTGGAGTGGAGTAGGGGAACAGCAAACAGCCAATAAAGCAGCCCGCCCGCTCGCCTGCCCGCCACAATGGACCTACCTGTGTACACTAGATGGATGTGATGGAATGTACTGTCGTCCCTACATTTCAAGAAGAAGTAAGAATTGCAGTTGCAACAAAGCCTTGCTTGCCTACAAAGAGAGCAGCAATTTGGATTTGTTACTATGTTACCTAGAAGAATAACAAACTGTGCAAGGATGGAGGTTGTAGGAGCAAGGAGAAGTTGTCTGTAAAGTTGGTGGATGCCTATTTTCCATTTTGCAGTCCCTTGTCTCCCTCTTGTGGCCTCCTGGAGGCAACTAGCTGTGCAAAAAAAAGACAGCCTGGCGGCCGGCTGTTGCAGTGTTGCCCTCTCAGGCAACACTGAGTGACTGACTGAGCCTCACCGTCTTATATAAAGTTCAGACGGAACTTTGCACGTGTCATAGTGGAGCCCTCAGGATTCCAGAGCCAGCTTTCTGACATCATAATGGGGCCTCAGAGATAAAAGCCTGGGCCCAGGCAGTGTTGGTCAGTGCTGCTCAGCAGGCAGCACTGGACTGGACTGGATTACAGCTGATACAAGGTGTGAAGGAACAAGGGGTGGCTGTGGGCATGCACTTGCTGCCGCTGCCAGTGTTTATCTGCATGGCAGCAGGGCATTTGGGCGTTGCCAGGAAGGCGTTTTTATGTAGATTCCTCCTCTTTCAGCACTGCATTGTGGTGCAAGCAAAAGAAGCAAATCCTGTCTGGCTTCCTCTCCGGCCTTTATTCACCTCCCGTGTAGCTGTGAGTGTGTGAGCCTGCAGGGCCCCATGGAATTGCCTAGAAGTAGGCTGAATCGCTGCAAGGGCTGAACAGCAGTATCGGGCAGGCTCGGGCAACGCGCGGCCCGTTCGGGTTATCGCTTCTCGGCCTTTTGGCTAAGATCAAGTGTAGTATCTGTTCTTATCAGTTTAATATCTGATACGTCCCCTATCTGGGGACCATATATTAAATGGATTTTTAGAACAGGGAGATGGAAATAGAGCTTGCTCTGTCCACTCCACGCATTGACCTGGTATTGCAGTATTTCCAGGACCGGTGCACCCTTTCCTTATGTGTTGACTAAAAGCAGATTCCAAAAGTGTTTTTTGTCTTTGCTATTGTTTCTGTCTTTCTGAAGGGATCTCCCCTTTTAATCCCATTATTTCAACACCTGTTGGACAATGCATGAGTGATAATGAGCTCATTGATTAAATGCAATTAATGAATAGATTGCCACCTCTTGTTGTGTGTCGTCTGTGTTTCTGTGTTTCCGGCATTTCACATTGGAACACCTCATTCACCTTCCTTGTCTTCTCTCCGCCCTCCCTTTTAGGTAAGTTAAAGAGCTGCACCTGAGCCAGCCACTGATTGATTGATTGATTGATTGATTGATTGATTGATTGATTGATGCAGCACAACAGTCAAATAGTGGAGTGGAGTAGGGGAACAGCAAACAGCCAATAAAGCAGCCCGCCCGCTCGCCTGCCCGCCACAATGGACCTACCTGTGTACACTAGATGGATGTGATGGAATGTACTGTCGTCCCTACATTTCAAGAAGAAGTAAGAATTGCAGTTGCAACAAAGCCTTGCTTGCCTACAAAGAGAGCAGCAATTTGGATTTGTTACTATGTTACCTAGAAGAATAACAAACTGTGCAAGGATGGAGGTTGTAGGAGCAAGGAGAAGTTGTCTGTAAAGTTGGTGGATGCCTATTTTCCATTTTGCAGTCCCTTGTCTCCCTCTTGTGGCCTCCTGGAGGCAACTAGCTGTGCAAAAAAAAGACAGCCTGGCGGCCGGCTGTTGCAGTGTTGCCCTCTCAGGCAACACTGAGTGACTGACTGAGCCTCACCGTCTTATATAAAGTTCAGACGGAACTTTGCACGTGTCATAGTGGAGCCCTCAGGATTCCAGAGCCAGCTTTCTGACATCATAATGGGGCCTCAGAGATAAAAGCCTGGGCCCAGGCAGTGTTGGTCAGTGCTGCTCAGCAGGCAGCACTGGACTGGACTGGATTACAGCTGATACAAGGTGTGAAGGAACAAGGGGTGGCTGTGGGCATGCACTTGCTGCCGCTGCCAGTGTTTATCTGCATGGCAGCAGGGCATTTGGGCGTTGCCAGGAAGGCGTTTTTATGTAGATTCCTCCTCTTTCAGTACTGCATTGTGGTGCAAGCAAAAGAAGCAAATCCTGTCTGGCTTCCTCTCCGGCCTTTATTCACCTCCCGTGTAGCTGTGAGTGTGTGAGCCTGCAGGGCCCCATGGAATTGCCTAGAAGTAGGCTGAATCGCTGCAAGGGCTGAACAGCAGTATCGGGCAGGCTCGGGCAACGCGCGGCCCGTTCGGGTTATCGCTTCTCGGCCTTTTGGCTAAGATCAAGTGTAGTATCTGTTCTTATCAGTTTAATATCTGATACGTCCCCTATCTGGGGACCATATATTAAATGGATTTTTAGAACAGGGAGATGGAAATAGAGCTTGCTCTGTCCACTCCACGCATTGACCTGGTATTGCAGTATTTCCAGGACCGGTGCACCCTTTCCTTATGTGTTGACTAAAAGCAGATTCCAAAAGTGTTTTTTGTCTTTGCTATTGTTTCTGTCTTTCTGAAGGGATCTCCCCTTTTAATCCCATTATTTCAACACCTGTTGGACAATGCATGAGTGGCATGAGTGATAATGAGCTCATTGATTAAATGCAATTAATGAATAGATTGCCACCTCTTGTTGTGTGTCGTCTGTGTTTCTGTGTTTCCGGCATTTCACATTGGAACACCTCATTCACCTTCCTTGTCTTCTCTCCGCCCTCCCTTTTAGGTAAGTTAAAGAGCTGCACCTGAGCCAGCCACTGATTGATTGATTGATTGATTGATTGATTGATTGATTGATTGATTGATTGATTGATGCAGCACAACAGTCAAATAGTGGAGTGGAGTAGGGGAACAGCAAACAGCCAATAAAGCAGCCCGCCCGCTCGCCTGCCCGCCACAATGGACCTACCTGTGTACACTAGATGGATGTGATGGAATGTACTGTCGTCCCTACATTTCAAGAAGAAGTAAGAATTGCAGTTGCAACAAAGCCTTGCTTGCCTACAAAGAGAGCAGCAATTTGGATTTGTTACTATGTTACCTAGAAGAATAACAAACTGTGCAAGGATGGAGGTTGTAGGAGCAAGGAGAAGTTGTCTGTAAAGTTGGTGGATGCCTATTTTCCATTTTGCAGTCCCTTGTCTCCCTCTTGTGGCCTCCTGGAGGCAACTAGCTGTGCAAAAAAAAGACAGCCTGGCGGCCGGCTGTTGCAGTGTTGCCCTCTCAGGCAACACTGAGTGACTGACTGAGCCTCACCGTCTTATATAAAGTTCAGACGGAACTTTGCACGTGTCATAGTGGAGCCCTCAGGATTCCAGAGCCAGCTTTCTGACATCATAATGGGGCCTCAGAGATAAAAGCCTGGGCCCAGGCAGTGTTGGTCAGTGCTGCTCAGCAGGCAGCACTGGACTGGACTGGATTACAGCTGATACAAGGTGTGAAGGAACAAGGGGTGGCTGTGGGCATGCACTTGCTGCCGCTGCCAGTGTTTATCTGCATGGCAGCAGGGCATTTGGGCGTTGCCAGGAAGGCGTTTTTATGTAGATTCCTCCTCTTTCAGCACTGCATTGTGGTGCAAGCAAAAGAAGCAAATCCTGTCTGGCTTCCTCTCCGGCCTTTATTCACCTCCCGTGTAGCTGTGAGTGTGTGAGCCTGCAGGGCCCCATGGAATTGCCTAGAAGTAGGCTGAATCGCTGCAAGGGCTGAACAGCAGTATCGGGCAGGCTCGGGCAACGCGCGGCCCGTTCGGGTTATCGCTTCTCGGCCTTTTGGCTAAGATCAAGTGTAGTATCTGTTCTTATCAGTTTAATATCTGATACGTCCCCTATCTGGGGACCATATATTAAATGGATTTTTAGAACAGGGAGATGGAAATAGAGCTTGCTCTGTCCACTCCACGCATTGACCTGGTATTGCAGTATTTCCAGGACCGGTGCACCCTTTCCTTATGTGTTGACTAAAAGCAGATTCCAAAAGTGTTTTTTGTCTTTGCTATTGTTTCTGTCTTTCTGAAGGGATCTCCCCTTTTAATCCCATTATTTCAACACCTGTTGGACAATGCATGAGTGATAATGAGCTCATTGATTAAATGCAATTAATGAATAGATTGCCACCTCTTGTTGTGTGTCGTCTGTGTTTCTGTGTTTCCGGCATTTCACATTGGAACACCTCATTCACCTTCCTTGTCTTCTCTCCGCCCTCCCTTTTAGGTAAGTTAAAGAGCTGCACCTGAGCCAGCCACTGATTGATTGATTGATTGATTGATTGATTGATTGATTGATTGATTGATTGATTGATGCAGCACAACAGTCAAATAGTGGAGTGGAGTAGGGGAACAGCAAACAGCCAATAAAGCAGCCCGCCCGCTCGCCTGCCCGCCACAATGGACCTACCTGTGTACACTAGATGGATGTGATGGAATGTACTGTCGTCCCTACATTTCAAGAAGAAGTAAGAATTGCAGTTGCAACAAAGCCTTGCTTGCCTACAAAGAGAGCAGCAATTTGGATTTGTTACTATGTTACCTAGAATAATAACAAACTGTGCAAGGATGGAGGTTGTAGGAGCAAGGAGAAGTTGTCTGTAAAGTTGGTGGATGCCTATTTTCCATTTTGCAGTCCCTTGTCTCCCTCTTGTGGCCTCCTGGAGGCAACTAGCTGTGCAAAAAAAAGACAGCCTCGCGGCCGGCTGTTGCAGTGTTGCCCTCTCAGGCAACACTGAGTGACTGACTGAGCCTCACCGTCTTATATAAAGTTCAGACGGAACTTTGCACGTGTCATAGTGGAGCCCTCAGGATTCCAGAGCCAGCTTTCTGACATCATAATGGGGCCTCAGAGATAAAAGCCTGGGCCCAGGCAGTGTTGGTCAGTGCTGCTCAGCAGGCAGCACTGGACTGGACTGGATTACAGCTGATACAAGGTGTGAAGGAACAAGGGGTGGCTGTGGGCATGCACTTGCTGCCGCTGCCAGTGTTTATCTGCATGGCAGCAGGGCATTTGGGCGTTGCCAGGAAGGCGTTTTTATGTAGATTCCTCCTCTTTCAGCACTGCATTGTGGTGCAAGCAAAAGAAGCAAATCCTGTCTGGCTTCCTCTCCGGCCTTTATTCACCTCCCGTGTAGCTGTGAGTGTGTGAGCCTGCAGGGCCCCATGGAATTGCCTAGAAGTAGGCTGAATCGCTGCAAGGGCTGAACAGCAGTATCGGGCAGGCTCGGGCAACGCGCGGCCCGTTCGGGTTATCGCTTCTCGGCCTTTTGGCTAAGATCAAGTGTAGTATCTGTTCTTATCAGTTTAATATCTGATACGTCCCCTATCTGGGGACCATATATTAAATGGATTTTTAGAACAGGGAGATGGAAATAGAGCTTGCTCTGTCCACTCCACGCATTGACCTGGTATTGCAGTATTTCCAGGACCGGTGCACCCTTTCCTTATGTGTTGACTAAAAGCAGATTCCAAAAGTGTTTTTTGTCTTTGCTATTGTTTCTGTCTTTCTGAAGGGATCTCCCCTTTTAATCCCATTATTTCAACACCTGTTGGACAATGCATGAGTGATAATGAGCTCATTGATTAAATGCAATTAATGAATAGATTGCCACCTCTTGTTGTGTGTCGTCTGTGTTTCTGTGTTTCCGGCATTTCACATTGGAACACCTCATTCACCTTCCTTGTCTTCTCTCCGCCCTCCCTTTTAGGTAAGTTAAAGAGCTGCACCTGAGCCAGCCACTGATTGATTGATTGATTGATTGATTGATTGATTGATTGATTGATTGATGCAGCACAACAGTCAAATAGTGGAGTGGAGTAGGGGAACAGCAAACAGCCAATAAAGCAGCCCGCCCGCTCGCCTGCCCGCCACAATGGACCTACCTGTGTACACTAGATGGATGTGATGGAATGTACTGTCGTCCCTACATTTCAAGAAGAAGTAAGAATTGCAGTTGCAACAAAGCCTTGCTTGCCTACAAAGAGAGCAGCAATTTGGATTTGTTACTATGTTACCTAGAAGAATAACAAACTGTGCAAGGATGGAGGTTGTAGGAGCAAGGAGAAGTTGTCTGTAAAGTTGGTGGATGCCTATTTTCCATTTTGCAGTCCCTTGTCTCCCTCTTGTGGCCTCCTGGAGGCAACTAGCTGTGCAAAAAAAAGACAGCCTGGCGGCCGGCTGTTGCAGTGTTGCCCTCTCAGGCAACACTGAGTGACTGACTGAGCCTCACCGTCTTATATAAAGTTCAGACGGAACTTTGCACGTGTCATAGTGGAGCCCTCAGGATTCCAGAGCCAGCTTTCTGACATCATAATGGGGCCTCAGAGATAAAAGCCTGGGCCCAGGCAGTGTTGGTCAGTGCTGCTCAGCAGGCAGCACTGGACTGGACTGGATTACAGCTGATACAAGGTGTGAAGGAACAAGGGGTGGCTGTGGGCATGCACTTGCTGCCGCTGCCAGTGTTTATCTGCATGGCAGCAGGGCATTTGGGCGTTGCCAGGAAGGCGTTTTTATGTAGATTCCTCCTCTTTCAGCACTGCATTGTGGTGCAAGCAAAAGAAGCAAATCCTGTCTGGCTTCCTCTCCGGCCTTTATTCACCTCCCGTGTAGCTGTGAGTGTGTGAGCCTGCAGGGCCCCATGGAATTGCCTAGAAGTAGGCTGAATCGCTGCAAGGGCTGAACAGCAGTATCGGGCAGGCTCGGGCAACGCGCGGCCCGTTCGGGTTATCGCTTCTCGGCCTTTTGGCTAAGATCAAGTGTAGTATCTGTTCTTATCAGTTTAATATCTGATACGTCCCCTATCTGGGGACCATATATTAAATGGATTTTTAGAACAGGGAGATGGAAATAGAGCTTGCTCTGTCCACTCCACGCATTGACCTGGTATTGCAGTATTTCCAGGGCCGGTGCACCCTTTCCTTATGTGTTGACTAAAAGCAGATTCCAAAAGTGTTTTTTGTCTTTGCTATTGTTTCTGTCTTTCTGAAGGGATCTCCCCTTTTAATCCCATTATTTCAACACCTGTTGGACAATGCATGAGTGATAATGAGCTCATTGATTAAATGCAATTAATGAATAGATTGCCACCTCTTGTTGTGTGTCGTCTGTGTTTCTGTGTTTCCGGCATTTCACATTGGAACACCTCATTCACCTTCCTTGTCTTCTCTCCGCCCTCCCTTTTAGGTAAGTTAAAGAGCTGCACCTGAGCCAGCCACTGATTGATTGATTGATTGATTGATTGATTGATTGATTGATTGATTGATTGTTTGATTGATTGATTGATGCAGGACAACAGTCAAATAGTGGAGTGGAGTAGGGGAACAGCAAACAGCCAATAAAGCAGCCCGCCCGCTCGCCTGCCCGCCACAATGGACCTACCTGTGTACACTAGATGGATGTGATGGAATGTACTGTCGTCCCTACATTTCAAGAAGAAGTAAGAATTGCAGTTGCAACAAAGCCTTGCTTGCCTACAAAGAGAGCAGCAATTTGGATTTGTTACTATGTTACCTAGAAGAATAACAAACTGTGCAAGGATGGAGGTTGTAGGAGCAAGGAGAAGTTTTCTGTAAAGTTGGTGGATGCCTATTTTCCATTTTGCAGTCCCTTGTCTCCCTCTTGTGGCCTCCTGGAGGCAACTAGCTGTGCAAAAAAAAGACAGCCTGGCGGCCGGCTGTTGCAGTGTTGCCCTCTCAGGCAACACTGAGTGACTGACTGAGCCTCACCGTCTTATATAAAGTTCAGACGGAACTTTGCACGTGTCATAGTGGAGCCCTCAGGATTCCAGAGCCAGCTTTCTGACATCATAATGGGGCCTCAGAGATAAAAGCCTGGGCCCAGGCAGTGTTGGTCAGTGCTGCTCAGCAGGCAGCACTGGACTGGACTGGATTACAGCTGATACAAGGTGTGAAGGAACAAGGGGTGGCTGTGGGCATGCACTTGCTGCCGCTGCCAGTGTTTATCTGCATGGCAGCAGGGCATTTGGGCGTTGCCAGGAAGGCGTTTTTATGTAGATTCCTCCTCTTTCAGCACTGCATTGTGGTGCAAGCAAAAGAAGCAAATCCTGTCTGGCTTCCTCTCCGGCCTTTATTCACCTCCCGTGTAGCTGTGAGTGTGTGAGCCTGCAGGGCCCCATGGAATTGCCTAGAAGTAGGCTGAATCGCTGCAAGGGCTGAACAGCAGTATCGGGCAGGCTCGGGCAACGCGCGGCCCGTTCGGGTTATCGCTTCTCGGCCTTTTGGCTAAGATCAAGTGTAGTATCTGTTCTTATCAGTTTAATATCTGATACGTCCCCTATCTGGGGACCATATATTAAATGGATTTTTAGAACAGGGAGATGGAAATAGAGCTTGCTCTGTCCACTCCACGCATTGACCTGGTATTGCAGTATTTCCAGGACCGGTGCACCCTTTCCTTATGTGTTGACTAAAAGCAGATTCCAAAAGTGTTTTTTGTCTTTGCTATTGTTTCTGTCTTTCTGAAGGGATCTCCCCTTTTAATCCCATTATTTCAACACCTGTTGGACAATGCATGAGTGATAATGAGCTCATTGATTAAATGCAATTAATGAATAGATTGCCACCTCTTGTTGTGTGTCGTCTGTGTTTCTGTGTTTCCGGCATTTCACATTGGAACACCTCATTCACCTTCCTTGTCTTCTCTCCGCCCTCCCTTTTAGGTAAGTTAAAGAGCTGCACCTGAGCCAGCCACTGATTGATTGATTGATTGATTGATTGATTGATTGATTGATTGATTGATTGATTGATTGATGCAGCACAACAGTCAAATAGTGGAGTGGAGTAGGGGAACAGCAAACAGCCAATAAAGCAGCCCGCCCGCTCGCCTGCCCGCCACAATGGACCTACCTGTGTACACTAGATGGATGTGATGGAATGTACTGTCGTCCCTACATTTCAAGAAGAAGTAAGAATTGCAGTTGCAACAAAGCCTTGCTTGCCTACAAAGAGAGCAGCAATTTGGATTTGTTACTATGTTACCTAGAAGAATAACAAACTGTGCAAGGATGGAGGTTGTAGGAGCAAGGAGAAGTTGTCTGTAAAGTTGGTGGATGCCTATTTTCCATTTTGCAGTCCCTTGTCTCCCTCTTGTGGCCTCCTGGAGGCAACTAGCTGTGCAAAAAAAAGACAGCCTGGCGGCCGGCTGTTGCAGTGTTGCCCTCTCAGGCAACACTGAGTGACTGACTGAGCCTCACCGTCTTATATAAAGTTCAGACGGAACTTTGCACGTGTCATAGTGGAGCCCTCAGGATTCCAGAGCCAGCTTTCTGACATCATAATGGGGCCTCAGAGATAAAAGCCTGGGCCCAGGCAGTGTTGGTCAGTGCTGCTCAGCAGGCAGCACTGGACTGGACTGGATTACAGCTGATACAAGGTGTGAAGGAACAAGGGGTGGCTGTGGGCATGCACTTGCTGCCGCTGCCAGTGTTTATCTGCATGGCAGCAGGGCATTTGGGCGTTGCCAGGAAGGCGTTTTTATGTAGATTCCTCCTCTTTCAGCACTGCATTGTGGTGCAAGCAAAAGAAGCAAATCCTGTCTGGCTTCCTCTCCGGCCTTTATTCACCTCCCGTGTAGCTGTGAGTGTGTGAGCCTGCAGGGCCCCATGGAATTGCCTAGAAGTAGGCTGAATCGCTGCAAGGGCTGAACAGCAGTATCGGGCAGGCACGGGCAACGCGCGGCCCGTTCGGGTTATCGCTTCTCGGCCTTTTGGCTAAGATCAAGTGTAGTATCTGTTCTTATCAGTTTAATATCTGATACGTCCCCTATCTGGGGACCATATATTAAATGGATTTTTAGAACAGGGAGATGGAAATAGAGCTTGCTCTGTCCACTCCACGCATTGACCTGGTATTGCAGTATTTCCAGGACCGGTGCACCCTTTCCTTATGTGTTGACTAAAAGCAGATTCCAAAAGTGTTTTTTGTCTTTGCTATTGTTTCTGTCTTTCTGAAGGGATCTCCCCTTTTAATCCCATTATTTCAACACCTGTTGGACAATGCATGAGTGATAATGAGCTCATTGATTAAATGCAATTAATGAATAGATTGCCACCTCTTGTTGTGTGTCGTCTGTGTTTCTGTGTTTCCGGCATTTCACATTGGAACACCTCATTCACCTTCCTTGTCTTCTCTCCGCCCTCCCTTTTAGGTAAGTTAAAGAGCTGCACCTGAGCCAGCCACTGATTGATTGATTGATTGATTGATTGATTGATTGATTGATTGATTGATTGATTGATTGATGCAGCACAACAGTCAAATAGTGGAGTGGAGTAGGGGAACAGCAAACAGCCAATAAAGCAGCCCGCCCGCTCGCCTGCCCGCCACAATGGACCTACCTGTGTACACTAGATGGATGTGATGGAATGTACTGTCGTCCCTACATTTCAAGAAGAAGTAAGAATTGCAGTTGCAACAAAGCCTTGCTTGCCTACAAAGAGAGCAGCAATTTGGATTTGTTACTATGTTACCTAGAAGAATAACAAACTGTGCAAGGATGGAGGTTGTAGGAGCAAGGAGAAGTTGTCTGTAAAGTTGGTGGATGCCTATTTTCCATTTTGCAGTCCCTTGTCTCCCTCTTATGGCCTCCTGGAGGCAACTAGCTGTGCAAAAAAAAGACAGCCTGGCGGCCGGCTGTTGCAGTGTTGCCCTCTCAGGCAACACTGAGTGACTGACTGAGCCTCACCGTCTTATATAAAGTTCAGACGGAACTTTGCACGTGTCATAGTGGAGCCCTCAGGATTCCAGAGCCAGCTTTCTGACATCATAATGGGGCCTCAGAGATAAAAGCCTGGGCCCAGGCAGTGTTGGTCAGTGCTGCTCAGCAGGCAGCACTGGACTGGACTGGATTACAGCTGATACAAGGTGTGAAGGAACAAGGGGTGGCTGTGGGCATGCACTTGCTGCCGCTGCCAGTGTTTATCTGCATGGCAGCAGGGCATTTGGGCGTTGCCAGGAAGGCGTTTTTATGTAGATTCCTCCTCTTTCAGCACTGCATTGTGGTGCAAGCAAAAGAAGCAAATCCTGTCTGGCTTCCTCTCCGGCCTTTATTCACCTCCCGTGTAGCTGTGAGTGTGTGAGCCTGCAGGGCCCCATGGAATTGCCTAGAAGTAGGCTGAATCGCTGCAAGGGCTGAACAGCAGTATCGGGCAGGCTCGGGCAACGCGCGGCCCGTTCGGGTTATCGCTTCTCGGCCTTTTGGCTAAGATCAAGTGTAGTATCTGTTCTTATCAGTTTAATATCTGATACGTCCCCTATCTGGGGACCATATATTAAATGGATTTTTAGAACAGGGAGATGGAAATAGAGCTTGCTCTGTCCACTCCACGCATTGACCTGGTATTGCAGTATTTCCAGGACCGGTGCACCCTTTCCTTATGTGTTGACTAAAAGCAGATTCCAAAAGTGTTTTTTGTCTTTGCTATTGTTTCTGTCTTTCTGAAGGGATCTCCCCTTTTAATCCCATTATTTCAACACCTGTTGGACAATGCATGAGTGATAATGAGCTCATTGATTAAATGCAATTAATGAATAGATTGCCACCTCTTGTTGTGTGTCGTCTGTGTTTCTGTGTTTCCGGCATTTCACATTGGAACACCTCATTCACCTTCCTTGTCTTCTCTCCGCCCTCCCTTTTAGGTAAGTTAAAGAGCTGCACCTGAGCCAGCCACTGATTGATTGATTGATTGATTGATTGATTGATTGATTGATTGATTGATTGATTGATTGATTGATTGATTGATGCAGCACAACAGTCAAATAGTGGAGTGGAGTAGGGGAACAGCAAACAGCCAATAAAGCAGCCCGCCCGCTCGCCTGCCCGCCACAATGGACCTACCTGTGTACACTAGATGGATGTGATGGAATGTACTGTTGTCCCTACATTTCAAGAAGAAGTAAGAATTGCAGTTGCAACAAAGCCTTGCTTGCCTACAAAGAGAGCAGCAATTTGGATTTGTTACTATGTTACCTAGAAGAATAACAAACTGTGCAAGGATGGAGGTTGTAGGAGCAAGGAGAAGTTGTCTGTAAAGTTGGTGGATGCCTATTTTCCATTTTGCAGTCCCTTGTCTCCCTCTTGTGGCCTCCTGGAGGCAACTAGCTGTGCAAAAAAAAGACAGCCTGGCGGCCGGCTGTTGCAGTGTTGCCCTCTCAGGCAACACTGAGTGACTGACTGAGCCTCACCGTCTTATATAAAGTTCAGACGGAACTTTGCACGTGTCATAGTGGAGCCCTCAGGATTCCAGAGCCAGCTTTCTGACATCATAATGGGGCCTCAGAGATAAAAGCCTGGGCCCAGGCAGTGTTGGTCAGTGCTGCTCAGCAGGCAGCACTGGACTGGACTGGATTACAGCTGATACAAGGTGTGAAGGAACAAGGGGTGGCTGTGGGCATGCACTTGCTGCCGCTGCCAGTGTTTATCTGCATGGCAGCAGGGCATTTGGGCGTTGCCAGGAAGGCGTTTTTATGTAGATTCCTCCTCTTTCAGCACTGCATTGTGGTGCAAGCAAAAGAAGCAAATCCTGTCTGGCTTCCTCTCCGGCCTTTATTCACCTCCCGTGTAGCTGTGAGTGTGTGAGCCTGCAGGGCCCCATGGAATTGCCTAGAAGTAGGCTGAATCGCTGCAAGGGCTGAACAGCAGTATCGGGCAGGCTCGGGCAACGCGCGGCCCGTTCGGGTTATCGCTTCTCGGCCTTTTGGCTAAGATCAAGTGTAGTATCTGTTCTTATCAGTTTAATATCTGATACGTCCCCTATCTGGGGACCATATATTAAATGGATTTTTAGAACAGGGAGATGGAAATAGAGCTTGCTCTGTCCACTCCACGCATTGACCTGGTATTGCAGTATTTCCAGGACCGGTGCACCCTTTCCTTATGTGTTGACTAAAAGCAGATTCCAAAAGTGTTTTTTGTCTTTGCTATTGTTTCTGTCTTTCTGAAGGGATCTCCCCTTTTAATCCCATTATTTCAACACCTGTTGGACAATGCATGAGTGATAATGAGCTCATTGATTAAATGCAATTAATGAATAGATTGCCACCTCTTGTTGTGTGTCGTCTGTGTTTCTGTGTTTCCGGCATTTCACATTGGAACACCTCATTCACCTTCCTTGTCTTCTCTCCGCCCTCCCTTTTAGGTAAGTTAAAGAGCTGCACCTGAGCCAGCCACTGATTGATTGATTGATTGATTGATTGATTGATTGATTGATTGATGCAGCACAACAGTCAAATAGTGGAGTGGAGTAGGGGAACAGCAAACAGCCAATAAAGCAGCCCGCCCGCTCGCCTGCCCGCCACAATGGACCTACCTGTGTACACTAGATGGATGTGATGGAATGTACTGTCGTCCCTACATTTCAAGAAGAAGTAAGAATTGCAGTTGCAACAAAGCCTTGCTTGCCTACAAAGAGAGCAGCAATTTGGATTTGTTACTATGTTACCTAGAAGAATAACAAACTGTGCAAGGATGGAGGTTGTAGGAGCAAGGAGAAGTTGTCTGTAAAGTTGGTGGATGCCTATTTTCCATTTTGCAGTCCCTTGTCTCCCTCTTGTGGCCTCCTGGAGGCAACTAGCTGTGCAAATAAAGACAGCCTGGCGGCCGGCTGTTGCAGTGTTGCCCTCTCAGGCAACACTGAGTGACTGACTGAGCCTCACCGTCTTATATAAAGTTCAGACGGAACTTTGCACGTGTCATAGTGGAGCCCTCAGGATTCCAGAGCCAGCTTTCTGACATCATAATGGGGCCTCAGAGATAAAAGCCTGGGCCCAGGCAGTGTTGGTCAGTGCTGCTCAGCAGGCAGCACTGGACTGGACTGGATTACAGCTGATACAAGGTGTGAAGGAACAAGGGGTGGCTGTGGGCATGCACTTGCTGCCGCTGCCAGTGTTTATCTGCATGGCAGCAGGGCATTTGGGCGTTGCCAGGAAGGCGTTTTTATGTAGATTCCTCCTCTTTCAGCACTGCATTGTGGTGCAAGCAAAAGAAGCAAATCCTGTCTGGCTTCCTCTCCGGCCTTTATTCACCTCCCGTGTAGCTGTGAGTGTGTGAGCCTGCAGGGCCCCATGGAATTGCCTAGAAGTAGGCTGAATCGCTGCAAGGGCTGAACAGCAGTATCGGGCAGGCTCGGGCAACGCGCGGCCCGTTCGGGTTATCGCTTCTCGGCCTTTTGGCTAAGATCAAGTGTAGTATCTGTTCTTATCAGTTTAATATCTGATACGTCCCCTATCTGGGGACCATATATTAAATGGATTTTTAGAACAGGGAGATGGAAATAGAGCTTGCTCTGTCCACTCCACGCATTGACCTGGTATTGCAGTATTTCCAGGACCGGTGCACCCTTTCCTTATGTGTTGACTAAAAGCAGATTCCAAAAGTGTTTTTTGTCTTTGCTATTGTTTCTGTCTTTCTGAAGGGATCTCCCCTTTTAATCCCATTATTTCAACACCTGTTGGACAATGCATGAGTGATAATGAGCTCATTGATTAAATGCAATTAATGAATAGATTGCCACCTCTTGTTGTGTGTCGTCTGTGTTTCTGTGTTTCCGGCATTTCACATTGGAACACCTCATTCACCTTCCTTGTCTTCTCTCCGCCCTCCCTTTTAGGTAAGTTAAAGAGCTGCACCTGAGCCAGCCACTGATTGATTGATTGATTGATTGATTGATTGATTGATTGATTGATGCAGCACAACAGTCAAATAGTGGAGTGGAGTAGGGGAACAGCAAACAGCCAATAAAGCAGCCCGCCCGCTCGCCTGCCCGCCACAATGGACCTACCTGTGTACACTAGATGGATGTGATGGAATGTACTGTCGTCCCTACATTTCAAGAAGAAGTAAGAATTGCAGTTGCAACAAAGCCTTGCTTGCCTACAAAGAGAGCAGCAATTTGGATTTGTTACTATGTTACCTAGAAGAATAACAAACTGTGCAAGGATGGAGGTTGTAGGAGCAAGGAGAAGTTGTCTGTAAAGTTGGTGGATGCCTATTTTCCATTTTGCAGTCCCTTGTCTCCCTCTTGTGGCCTCCTGGAGGCAACTAGCTGTGCAAATAAAGACAGCCTGGCGGCCGGCTGTTGCAGTGTTGCCCTCTCAGGCAACACTGAGTGACTGACTGAGCCTCACCGTCTTATATAAAGTTCAGACGGAACTTTGCACGTGTCATAGTGGAGCCCTCAGGATTCCAGAGCCAGCTTTCTGACATCATAATGGGGCCTCAGAGATAAAAGCCTGGGCCCAGGCAGTGTTGGTCAGTGCTGCTCAGCAGGCAGCACTGGACTGGACTGGATTACAGCTGATACAAGGTGTGAAGGAACAAGGGGTGGCTGTGGGCATGCACTTGCTGCCGCTGCCAGTGTTTATCTGCATGGCAGCAGGGCATTTGGGCGTTGCCAGGAAGGCGTTTTTATGTAGATTCCTCCTCTTTCAGCACTGCATTGTGGTGCAAGCAAAAGAAGCAAATCCTGTCTGGCTTCCTCTCCGGCCTTTATTCACCTCCCGTGTAGCTGTGAGTGTGTGAGCCTGCAGGGCCCCATGGAATTGCCTAGAAGTAGGCTGAATCGCTGCAAGGGCTGAACAGCAGTATCGGGCAGGCTCGGGCAACGCGCGGCCCGTTCGGGTTATCGCTTCTCGGCCTTTTGGCTAAGATCAAGTGTAGTATCTGTTCTTATCAGTTTAATATCTGATACGTCCCCTATCTGGGGACCATATATTAAATGGATTTTTAGAACAGGGAGATGGAAATAGAGCTTGCTCTGTCCACTCCACGCATTGACCTGGTATTGCAGTATTTCCAGGACCGGTGCACCCTTTCCTTATGTGTTGACTAAAAGCAGATTCCAAAAGTGTTTTTTGTCTTTGCTATTGTTTCTGTCTTTCTGAAGGGATCTCCCCTTTTAATCCCATTATTTCAACACCTGTTGGACAATGCATGAGTGATAATGAGCTCATTGATTAAATGCAATTAATGAATAGATTGCCACCTCTTGTTGTGTGTCGTCTGTGTTTCTGTGTTTCCGGCATTTCACATTGGAACACCTCATTCACCTTCCTTGTCTTCTCTCCGCCCTCCCTTTTAGGTAAGTTAAAGTTTAGGTAAGTTAAAGAGCTGCACCTGAGCCAGCCACTGATTGATTGATTGATTGATTGATTGATTGATTGATTGATTGATGCAGCACAACAGTCAAATAGTGGAGTGGAGTAGGGGAACAGCAAACAGCCAATAAAGCAGCCCGCCCGCTCGCCTGCCCGCCACAATGGACCTACCTGTGTACACTAGATGGATGTGATGGAATGTACTGTCGTCCCTACATTTCAAGAAGAAGTAAGAATTGCAGTTGCAACAAAGCCTTGCTTGCCTACAAAGAGAGCAGCAATTTGGATTTGTTACTATGTTACCTAGAAGAATAACAAACTGTGCAAGGATGGAGGTTGTAGGAGCAAGGAGAAGTTGTCTGTAAAGTTGGTGGATGCCTATTTTCCATTTTGCAGTCCCTTGTCTCCCTCTTGTGGCCTCCTGGAGGCAACTAGCTGTGCAAAAAAAAGACAGCCTGGCGGCCGGCTGTTGCAGTGTTGCCCTCTCAGGCAACACTGAGTGACTGACTGAGCCTCACCGTCTTATATAAAGTTCAGACGGAACTTTGCACGTGTCATAGTGGAGCCCTCAGGATTCCAGAGCCAGCTTTCTGACATCATAATGGGGCCTCAGAGATAAAAGCCTGGGCCCAGGCAGTGTTGGTCAGTGCTGCTCAGCAGGCAGCACTGGACTGGACTGGATTACAGCTGATACAAGGTGTGAAGGAACAAGGGGTGGCTGTGGGCATGCACTTGCTGCCGCTGCCAGTGTTTATCTGCATGGCAGCAGGGCATTTGGGCGTTGCCAGGAAGGCGTTTTTATGTAGATTCCTCCTCTTTCAGCACTGCATTGTGGTGCAAGCAAAAGAAGCAAATCCTGTCTGGCTTCCTCTCCGGCCTTTATTCACCTCCCGTGTAGCTGTGAGTGTGTGAGCCTGCAGGGCCCCATGGAATTGCCTAGAAGTAGGCTGAATCGCTGCAAGGGCTGAACAGCAGTATCGGGCAGGCTCGGGCAACGCGCGGCCCGTTCGGGTTATCGCTTCTCGGCCTTTTGGCTAAGATCAAGTGTAGTATCTGTTCTTATCAGTTTAATATCTGATACGTCCCCTATCTGGGGACCATATATTAAATGGATTTTTAGAACAGGGAGATGGAAATAGAGCTTGCTCTGTCCACTCCACGCATTGACCTGGTATTGCAGTATTTCCAGGACCGGTGCACCCTTTCCTTATGTGTTGACTAAAAGCAGATTCCAAAAGTGTTTTTTGTCTTTGCTATTGTTTCTGTCTTTCTGAAGGGATCTCCCCTTTTAATCCCATTATTTCAACACCTGTTGGACAATGCATGAGTGATAATGAGCTCATTGATTAAATGCAATTAATGAATAGATTGCCACCTCTTGTTGTGTGTCGTCTGTGTTTCTGTGTTTCCGGCATTTCACATTGGAACACCTCATTCACCTTCCTTGTCTTCTCTCCGCCCTCCCTTTTAGGTAAGTTAAAGAGCTGCACCTGAGCCAGCCACTGATTGATTGATTGATTGATTGATTGATTGATTGATTGATTGCAGCACAACAGTCAAATAGTGGAGTGGAGTAGGGGAACAGCAAACAGCCAATAAAGCAGCCCGCCCGCTCGCCTGCCCGCCACAATGGACCTACCTGTGTACACTAGATGGATGTGATGGAATGTACTGTCGTCCCTACATTTCAAGAAGAAGTAAGAATTGCAGTTGCAACAAAGCCTTGCTTGCCTACAAAGAGAGCAGCAATTTGGATTTGTTACTATGTTACCTAGAAGAATAACAAACTGTGCAAGGATGGAGGTTGTAGGAGCAAGGAGAAGTTGTCTGTAAAGTTGGTGGATGCCTATTTTCCATTTTGCAGTCCCTTGTCTCCCTCTTGTGGCCTCCTGGAGGCAACTAGCTGTGCAAAAAAAAGACAGCCTGGCGGCCGGCTGTTGCAGTGTTGCCCTCTCAGGCAACACTGAGTGACTGACTGAGCCTCACCGTCTTATATAAAGTTCAGACGGAACTTTGCACGTGTCATAGTGGAGCCCTCAGGATTCCAGAGCCAGCTTTCTGACATCATAATGGGGCCTCAGAGATAAAAGCCTGGGCCCAGGCAGTGTTGGTCAGTGCTGCTCAGCAGGCAGCACTGGACTGGACTGGATTACAGCTGATACAAGGTGTGAAGGAACAAGGGGTGGCTGTGGGCATGCACTTGCTGCCGCTGCCAGTGTTTATCTGCATGGCAGCAGGGCATTTGGGCGTTGCCAGGAAGGCGTTTTTATGTAGATTCCTCCTCTTTCAGCACTGCATTGTGGTGCAAGCAAAAGAAGCAAATCCTGTCTGGCTTCCTCTCCGGCCTTTATTCACCTCCCGTGTAGCTGTGAGTGTGTGAGCCTGCAGGGCCCCATGGAATTGCCTAGAAGTAGGCTGAATCGCTGCAAGGGCTGAACAGCAGTATCGGGCAGGCTCGGGCAACGCGCGGCCCGTTCGGGTTATCGCTTCTCGGCCTTTTGGCTAAGATCAAGTGTAGTATCTGTTCTTATCAGTTTAATATCTGATACGTCCCCTATCTGGGGACCATATATTAAATGGATTTTTAGAACAGGGAGATGGAAATAGAGCTTGCTCTGTCCACTCCACGCATTGACCTGGTATTGCAGTATTTCCAGGACCGGTGCACCCTTTCCTTATGTGTTGACTAAAAGCAGATTCCAAAAGTGTTTTTTGTCTTTGCTATTGTTTCTGTCTTTCTGAAGGGATCTCCCCTTTTAATCCCATTATTTCAACACCTGTTGGACAATGCATGAGTGATAATGAGCTCATTGATTAAATGCAATTAATGAATAGATTGCCACCTCTTGTTGTGTGTCGTCTGTGTTTCTGTGTTTCCGGCATTTCACATTGGAACACCTCATTCACCTTCCTTGTCTTCTCTCCGCCCTCCCTTTTAGGTAAGTTAAAGAGCTGCACCTGAGCCAGCCACTGATTGATTGATTGCTTGATTGATTGATTGATTGATTGATTGATTGATTGATTGATTGATTGATGCAGCACAACAGTCAAATAGTGGAGTGGAGTAGGGGAACAGCAAACAGCCAATAAAGCAGCCCGCCCGCTCGCCTGCCCGCCACAATGGACCTACCTGTGTACACTAGATGGATGTGATGGAATGTACTGTCGTCCCTACATTTCAAGAAGAAGTAAGAATTGCAGTTGCAACAAAGCCTTGCTTGCCTACAAAGAGAGCAGCAATTTGGATTTGTTACTATGTTACCTAGAAGAATAACAAACTGTGCAAGGATGGAGGTTGTAGGAGCAAGGAGAAGTTGTCTGTAAAGTTGGTGGATGCCTATTTTCCATTTTGCAGTCCCTTGTCTCCCTCTTGTGGCCTCCTGGAGGCAACTAGCTGTGCAAAAAAAAGACAGCCTGGCGGCCGGCTGTTGCAGTGTTGCCCTCTCAGGCAACACTGAGTGACTGACTGAGCCTCACCGTCTTATATAAAGTTCAGACGGAACTTTGCACGTGTCATAGTGGAGCCCTCAGGATTCCAGAGCCAGCTTTCTGACATCATAATGGGGCCTCAGAGATAAAAGCCTGGGCCCAGGCAGTGTTGGTCAGTGCTGCTCAGCAGGCAGCACTGGACTGGACTGGATTACAGCTGATACAAGGTGTGAAGGAACAAGGGGTGGCTGTGGGCATGCACTTGCTGCCGCTGCCAGTGTTTATCTGCATGGCAGCAGGGCATTTGGGCGTTGCCAGGAAGGCGTTTTTATGTAGATTCCTCCTCTTTCAGCACTGCATTGTGGTGCAAGCAAAAGAAGCAAATCCTGTCTGGCTTCCTCTCCGGCCTTTATTCACCTCCCGTGTAGCTGTGAGTGTGTGAGCCTGCAGGGCCCCATGGAATTGCCTAGAAGTAGGCTGAATCGCTGCAAGGGCTGAACAGCAGTATCGGGCAGGCTCGGGCAACGCGCGGCCCGTTCGGGTTATCGCTTCTCGGCCTTTTGGCTAAGATCAAGTGTAGTATCTGTTCTTATCAGTTTAATATCTGATACGTCCCCTATCTGGGGACCATATATTAAATGGATTTTTAGAACAGGGAGATGGAAATAGAGCTTGCTCTGTCCACTCCACGCATTGACCTGGTATTGCAGTATTTCCAGGACCGGTGCACCCTTTCCTTATGTGTTGACTAAAAGCAGATTCCAAAAGTGTTTTTTGTCTTTGCTATTGTTTCTGTCTTTCTGAAGGGATCTCCCCTTTTAATCCCATTATTTCAACACCTGTTGGACAATGCATGAGTGATAATGAGCTCATTGATTAAATGCAATTAATGAATAGATTGCCACCTCTTGTTGTGTGTCGTCTGTGTTTCTGTGTTTCCGGCATTTCACATTGGAACACCTCATTCACCTTCCTTGTCTTCTCTCCGCCCTCCCTTTTAGGTAAGTTAAAGAGCTGCACCTGAGCCAGCCACTGATTGATTGATTGATTGATTGATTGATTGATTGATTGATTGATTGATTGATTGATTGATGCAGCACAACAGTCAAATAGTGGAGTGGAGTAGGGGAACAGCAAACAGCCAATAAAGCAGCCCGCCCGCTCGCCTGCCCGCCACAATGGACCTACCTGTGTACACTAGATGGATGTGATGGAATGTACTGTCGTCCCTACATTTCAAGAAGAAGTAAGAATTGCAGTTGCAACAAAGCCTTGCTTGCCTACAAAGAGAGCAGCAATTTGGATTTGCTACTATGTTACCTAGAAGAATAACAAACTGTGCAAGGATGGAGGTTGTAGGAGCAAGGAGAAGTTGTCTGTAAAGTTGGTGGATGCCTATTTTCCATTTTGCAGTCCCTTGTCTCCCTCTTGTGGCCTCCTGGAGGCAACTAGCTGTGCAAATAAAGACAGCCTGGCGGCCGGCTGTTGCAGTGTTGCCCTCTCAGGCAACACTGAGTGACTGACTGAGCCTCACCGTCTTATATAAAGTTCAGACGGAACTTTGCACGTGTCATAGTGGAGCCCTCAGGATTCCAGAGCCAGCTTTCTGACATCATAATGGGGCCTCAGAGATAAAAGCCTGGGCCCAGGCAGTGTTGGTCAGTGCTGCTCAGCAGGCAGCACTGGACTGGACTGGATTACAGCTGATACAAGGTGTGAAGGAACAAGGGGTGGCTGTGGGCATGCACTTGCTGCCGCTGCCAGTGTTTATCTGCATGGCAGCAGGGCATTTGGGCGTTGCCAGGAAGGCGTTTTTATGTAGATTCCTCCTCTTTCAGCACTGCATTGTGGTGCAAGCAAAAGAAGCAAATCCTGTCTGGCTTCCTCTCCGGCCTTTATTCACCTCCCGTGTAGCTGTGAGTGTGGGAGCCTGCAGGGCCCCATGGAATTGCCTAGAAGTAGGCTGAATCGCTGCAAGGGCTGAACAGCAGTATCGGGCAGGCTCGGGCAACGCGCGGCCCGTTCGGGTTATCGCTTCTCGGCCTTTTGGCTAAGATCAAGTGTAGTATCTGTTCTTATCAGTTTAATATCTGATACGTCCCCTATCTGGGGACCATATATTAAATGGATTTTTAGAACAGGGAGATGGAAATAGAGCTTGCTCTGTCCACTCCACGCATTGACCTGGTATTGCAGTATTTCCAGGACCGGTGCACCCTTTCCTTATGTGTTGACTAAAAGCAGATTCCAAAAGTGTTTTTTGTCTTTGCTATTGTTTCTGTCTTTCTGAAGGGATCTCCCCTTTTAATCCCATTATTTCAACACCTGTTGGACAATGCATGAGTGATAATGAGCTCATTGATTAAATGCAATTAATGAATAGATTGCCACCTCTTGTTGTGTGTCGTCTGTGTTTCTGTGTTTCCGGCATTTCACATTGGAACACCTCATTCACCTTCCTTGTCTTCTCTCCGCCCTCCCTTTTAGGTAAGTTAAAGAGCTGCACCTGAGCCAGCCACTGATTGATTGATTGCTTGATTGATTGATTGATTGATTGATTGATTGATTGATTGATTGATTGATTGATTGATTGATGCAGCACAACAGTCAAATAGTGGAGTGGAGTAGGGGAACAGCAAACAGCCAATAAAGCAGCCCGCCCGCTCGCCTGCCCGCCACAATGGACCTACCTGTGTACACTAGATGGATGTGATGGAATGTACTGTCGTCCCTACATTTCAAGAAGAAGTAAGAATTGCAGTTGCAACAAAGCCTTGCTTGCCTACAAAGAGAGCAGCAATTTGGATTTGTTACTATGTTACCTAGAAGAATAACAAACTGTGCAAGGATGGAGGTTGTAGGAGCAAGGAGAAGTTGTCTGTAAAGTTGGTGGATGCCTATTTTCCATTTTGCAGTCCCTTGTCTCCCTCTTGTGGCCTCCTGGAGGCAACTAGCTGTGCAAAAAAAAGACAGCCTGGCGGCCGGCTGTTGCAGTGTTGCCCTCTCAGGCAACACTGAGTGACTGACTGAGCCTCACCGTCTTATATAAAGTTCAGACGGAACTTTGCACGTGTCATAGCGGAGCCCTCAGGATTCCAGAGCCAGCTTTCTGACATCATAATGGGGCCTCAGAGATAAAAGCCTGGGCCCAGGCAGTGTTGGTCAGTGCTGCTCAGCAGGCAGCACTGGACTGGACTGGATTACAGCTGATACAAGGTGTGAAGGAACAAGGGGTGGCTGTGGGCATGCACTTGCTGCCGCTGCCAGTGTTTATCTGCATGGCAGCAGGGCATTTGGGCGTTGCCAGGAAGGCGTTTTTATGTAGATTCCTCCTCTTTCAGCACTGCATTGTGGTGCAAGCAAAAGAAGCAAATCCTGTCTGGCTTCCTCTCCGGCCTTTATTCACCTCCCGTGTAGCTGTGAGTGTGTGAGCCTGCAGGGCCCCATGGAATTGCCTAGAAGTAGGCTGAATCGCTGCAAGGGCTGAACAGCAGTATCGGGCAGGCTCGGGCAACGCGCGGCCCGTTCGGGTTATCGCTTCTCGGCCTTTTGGCTAAGATCAAGTGTAGTATCTGTTCTTATCAGTTTAATATCTGATACGTCCCCTATCTGGGGACCATATATTAAATGGATTTTTAGAACAGGGAGATGGAAATAGAGCTTGCTCTGTCCACTCCACGCATTGACCTGGTATTGCAGTATTTCCAGGACCGGTGCACCCTTTCCTTATGTGTTGACTAAAAGCAGATTCCAAAAGTGTTTTTTGTCTTTGCTATTGTTTCTGTCTTTCTGAAGGGATCTCCCCTTTTAATCCCATTATTTCAACACCTGTTGGACAATGCATGAGTGATAATGAGCTCATTGATTAAATGCAATTAATGAATAGATTGCCACCTCTTGTTGTGTGTCGTCTGTGTTTCTGTGTTTCCGGCATTTCACATTGGAACACCTCATTCACCTTCCTTGTCTTCTCTCCGCCCTCCCTTTTAGGTAAGTTAAAGAGCTGCACCTGAGCCAGCCACTGATTGATTGATTGATTGATTGATTGATTGATTGATTGATTGATTGATTGATTGATTGATTGATTGATGCAGCACAACAGTCAAATAGTGGAGTGGAGTAGGGGAACAGCAAACAGCCAATAAAGCAGCCCGCCCGCTCGCCTGCCCGCCACAATGGACCTACCTGTGTACACTAGATGGATGTGATGGAATGTACTGTCGTCCCTACATTTCAAGAAGAAGTAAGAATTGCAGTTGCAACAAAGCCTTGCTTGCCTACAAAGAGAGCAGCAATTTGGATTTGTTACTATGTTACCTAGAAGAATAACAAACTGTGCAAGGATGGAGGTTGTAGGAGCAAGGAGAAGTTGTCTGTAAAGTTGGTGGATGCCTATTTTCCATTTTGCAGTCCCTTGTCTCCCTCTTGTGGCCTCCTGGAGGCAACTAGCTGTGCAAAAAAAAGACAGCCTGGCGGCCGGCTGTTGCAGTGTTGCCCTCTCAGGCAACACTGAGTGACTGACTGAGCCTCACCGTCTTATATAAAGTTCAGACGGAACTTTGCACGTGTCATAGTGGAGCCCTCAGGATTCCAGAGCCAGCTTTCTGACATCATAATGGGGCCTCAGAGATAAAAGCCTGGGCCCAGGCAGTGTTGGTCAGTGCTGCTCAGCAGGCAGCACTGGACTGGACTGGATTACAGCTGATACAAGGTGTGAAGGAACAAGGGGTGGCTGTGGGCATGCACTTGCTGCCGCTGCCAGTGTTTATCTGCATGGCAGCAGGGCATTTGGGCGTTGCCAGGAAGGCGTTTTTATGTAGATTCCTCCTCTTTCAGCACTGCATTGTGGTGCAAGCAAAAGAAGCAAATCCTGTCTGGCTTCCTCTCCGGCCTTTATTCACCTCCCGTGTAGCTGTGAGTGTGTGAGCCTGCAGGGCCCCATGGAATTGCCTAGAAGTAGGCTGAATCGCTGCAAGGGCTGAACAGCAGTATCGGGCAGGCTCGGGCAACGCGCGGCCCGTTCGGGTTATCGCTTCTCGGCCTTTTGGCTAAGATCAAGTGTAGTATCTGTTCTTATCAGTTTAATATCTGATACGTCCCCTATCTGGGGACCATATATTAAATGGATTTTTAGAACAGGGAGATGGAAATAGAGCTTGCTCTGTCCACTCCACGCATTGACCTGGTATTGCAGTATTTCCAGGACCGGTGCACCCTTTCCTTATGTGTTGACTAAAAGCAGATTCCAAAAGTGTTTTTTGTCTTTGCTATTGTTTCTGTCTTTCTGAAGGGATCTCCCCTTTTAATCCCATTATTTCAACACCTGTTGGACAATGCATGAGTGATAATGAGCTCATTGATTAAATGCAATTAATGAATAGATTGCCACCTCTTGTTGTGTGTCGTCTGTGTTTCTGTGTTTCCGGCATTTCACATTGGAACACCTCATTCACCTTCCTTGTCTTCTCTCCGCCCTCCCTTTTAGGTAAGTTAAAGAGCTGCACCTGAGCCAGCCACTGATTGATTGATTGATTGATTGATTGATTGATTGATTGATTGATTGATTGATTGATTGATTGATGCAGCACAACAGTCAAATAGTGGAGTGGAGTAGGGGAACAGCAAACAGCCAATAAAGCAGCCCGCCCGCTCGCCTGCCCGCCACAATGGACCTACCTGTGTACACTAGATGGATGTGATGGAATGTACTGTCGTCCCTACATTTCAAGAAGAAGTAAGAATTGCAGTTGCAACAAAGCCTTGCTTGCCTACAAAGAGAGCAGCAATTTGGATTTGTTACTATGTTACCTAGAAGAATAACAAACTGTGCAAGGATGGAGGTTGTAGGAGCAAGGAGAAGTTGTCTGTAAAGTTGGTGGATGCCTATTTTCCATTTTGCAGTCCCTTGTCTCCCTCTTGTGGCCTCCTGGAGGCAACTAGCTGTGCAAAAAAAAGACAGCCTGGCGGCCGGCTGTTGCAGTGTTGCCCTCTCAGGCAACACTGAGTGACTGACTGAGCCTCACCGTCTTATATAAAGTTCAGACGGAACTTTGCACGTGTCATAGTGGAGCCCTCAGGATTCCAGAGCCAGCTTTCTGACATCATAATGGGGCCTCAGAGATAAAAGCCTGGGCCCAGGCAGTGTTGGTCAGTGCTGCTCAGCAGGCAGCACTGGACTGGACTGGATTACAGCTGATACAAGGTGTGAAGGAACAAGGGGTGGCTGTGGGCATGCACTTGCTGCCGCTGCCAGTGTTTATCTGCATGGCAGCAGGGCATTTGGGCGTTGCCAGGAAGGCGTTTTTATGTAGATTCCTCCTCTTTCAGCACTGCATTGTGGTGCAAGCAAAAGAAGCAAATCCTGTCTGGCTTCCTCTCCGGCCTTTATTCACCTCCCGTGTAGCTGTGAGTGTGTGAGCCTGCAGGGCCCCATGGAATTGCCTAGAAGTAGGCTGAATCGCTGCAAGGGCTGAACAGCAGTATCGGGCAGGCTCGGGCAACGCGCGGCCCGTTCGGGTTATCGCTTCTCGGCCTTTTGGCTAAGATCAAGTGTAGTATCTGTTCTTATCAGTTTAATATCTGATACGTCCCCTATCTGGGGACCATATATTAAATGGATTTTTAGAACAGGGAGATGGAAATAGAGCTTGCTCTGTCCACTCCACGCATTGACCTGGTATTGCAGTATTTCCAGGACCGGTGCACCCTTTCCTTATGTGTTGACTAAAAGCAGATTCCAAAAGTGTTTTTTGTCTTTGCTATTGTTTCTGTCTTTCTGAAGGGATCTCCCCTTTTAATCCCATTATTTCAACACCTGTTGGACAATGCATGAGTGATAATGAGCTCATTGATTAAATGCAATTAATGAATAGATTGCCACCTCTTGTTGTGTGTCGTCTGTGTTTCTGTGTTTCCGGCATTTCACATTGGAACACCTCATTCACCTTCCTTGTCTTCTCTCCGCCCTCCCTTTTAGGTAAGTTAAAGAGCTGCACCTGAGCCAGCCACTGATTGATTGATTGATTGATTGATTGATTGATTGATTGATTGATTGATTGATTGATTGATTGATGCAGCACAACAGTCAAATAGTGGAGTGGAGTAGGGGAACAGCAAACAGCCAATAAAGCAGCCCGCCCGCTCGCCTGCCCGCCACAATGGACCTACCTGTGTACACTAGATGGATGTGATGGAATGTACTGTCGTCCCTACATTTCAAGAAGAAGTAAGAATTGCAGTTGCAACAAAGCCTTGCTTGCCTACAAAGAGAGCAGCAATTTGGATTTGTTACTATGTTACCTAGAAGAATAACAAACTGTGCAAGGATGGAGGTTGTAGGAGCAAGGAGAAGTTGTCTGTAAAGTTGGTGGATGCCTATTTTCCATTTTGCAGTCCCTTGTCTCCCTCTTGTGGCCTCCTGGAGGCAACTAGCTGTGCAAATAAAGACAGCCTGGCGGCCGGCTGTTGCAGTGTTGCCCTCTCAGGCAACACTGAGTGACTGACTGAGCCTCACCGTCTTATATAAAGTTCAGACGGAACTTTGCACGTGTCATAGTGGAGCCCTCAGGATTCCAGAGCCAGCTTTCTGACATCATAATGGGGCCTCAGAGATAAAAGCCTGGGCCCAGGCAGTGTTGGTCAGTGCTGCTCAGCAGGCAGCACTGGACTGGACTGGATTACAGCTGATACAAGGTGTGAAGGAACAAGGGTTGGCTGTGGGCATGCACTTGCTGCCGCTGCCAGTGTTTATCTGCATGGCAGCAGGGCATTTGGGCGTTGCCAGGAAGGCGTTTTTATGTAGATTCCTCCTCTTTCAGCACTGCATTGTGGTGCAAGCAAAAGAAGCAAATCCTGTCTGGCTTCCTCTCCGGCCTTTATTCACCTCCCGTGTAGCTGTGAGTGTGTGAGCCTGCAGGGCCCCATGGAATTGCCTAGAAGTAGGCTGAATCGCTGCAAGGGCTGAACAGCAGTATCGGGCAGGCTCGGGCAACGCGCGGCCCGTTCGGGTTATCGCTTCTCGGCCTTTTGGCTAAGATCAAGTGTAGTATCTGTTCTTATCAGTTTAATATCTGATACGTCCCCTATCTGGGGACCATATATTAAATGGATTTTTAGAACAGGGAGATGGAAATAGAGCTTGCTCTGTCCACTCCACGCATTGACCTGGTATTGCAGTATTTCCAGGACCGGTGCACCCTTTCCTTATGTGTTGACTAAAAGCAGATTCCAAAAGTGTTTTTTGTCTTTGCTATTGTTTCTGTCTTTCTGAAGGGATCTCCCCTTTTAATCCCATTATTTCAACACCTGTTGGACAATGCATGAGTGATAATGAGCTCATTGATTAAATGCAATTAATGAATAGATTGCCACCTCTTGTTGTGTGTCGTCTGTGTTTCTGTGTTTCCGGCATTTCACATTGGAACACCTCATTCACCTTCCTTGTCTTCTCTCCGCCCTCCCTTTTAGGTAAGTTAAAGAGCTGCACCTGAGCCAGCCACTGATTGATTGATTGATTGATTGATTGATTGATTGATTGATTGATTGATTGATTGATTGATGCAGCACAACAGTCAAATAGTGGAGTGGAGTAGGGGAACAGCAAACAGCCAATAAAGCAGCCCGCCCGCTCGCCTGCCCGCCACAATGGACCTACCTGTGTACACTAGATGGATGTGATGGAATGTACTGTCGTCCCTACATTTCAAGAAGAAGTAAGAATTGCAGTTGCAACAAAGCCTTGCTTGCCTACAAAGAGAGCAGCAATTTGGATTTGTTACTATGTTACCTAGAAGAATAACAAACTGTGCAAGGATGGAGGTTGTAGGAGCAAGGAGAAGTTGTCTGTAAAGTTGGTGGATGCCTATTTTCCATTTTGCAGTCCCTTGTCTCCCTCTTGTGGCCTCCTGGAGGCAACTAGCTGTGCAAAAAAAAGACAGCCTGGCGGCCGGCTGTTGCAGTGTTGCCCTCTCAGGCAACACTGAGTGACTGACTGAGCCTCACCGTCTTATATAAAGTTCAGACGGAACTTTGCACGTGTCATAGTGGAGCCCTCAGGATTCCAGAGCCAGCTTTCTGACATCATAATGGGGCCTCAGAGATAAAAGCCTGGGCCCAGGCAGTGTTGGTCAGTGCTGCTCAGCAGGCAGCACTGGACTGGACTGGATTACAGCTGATACAAGGTGTGAAGGAACAAGGGGTGGCTGTGGGCATGCACTTGCTGCCGCTGCCAGTGTTTATCTGCATGGCAGCAGGGCATTTGGGCGTTGCCAGGAAGGCGTTTTTATGTAGATTCCTCCTCTTTCAGCACTGCATTGTGGTGCAAGCAAAAGAAGCAAATCCTGTCTGGCTTCCTCTCCGGCCTTTATTCACCTCCCGTGTAGCTGTGAGTGTGTGAGCCTGCAGGGCCCCATGGAATTGCCTAGAAGTAGGCTGAATCGCTGCAAGGGCTGAACAGCAGTATCGGGCAGGCTCGGGCAACGCGCGGCCCGTTCGGGTTATCGCTTCTCGGCCTTTTGGCTAAGATCAAGTGTAGTATCTGTTCTTATCAGTTTAATATCTGATACGTCCCCTATCTGGGGACCATATATTAAATGGATTTTTAGAACAGGGAGATGGAAATAGAGCTTGCTCTGTCCACTCCACGCATTGACCTGGTATTGCAGTATTTCCAGGACCGGTGCACCCTTTCCTTATGTGTTGACTAAAAGCAGATTCCAAAAGTGTTTTTTGTCTTTGCTATTGTTTCTGTCTTTCTGAAGGGATCTCCCCTTTTAATCCCATTATTTCAACACCTGTTGGACAATGCATGAGTGATAATGAGCTCATTGATTAAATGCAATTAATGAATAGATTGCCACCTCTTGTTGTGTGTCGTCTGTGTTTCTGTGTTTCCGGCATTTCACATTGGAACACCTCATTCACCTTCCTTGTCTTCTCTCCGCCCTCCCTTTTAGGTAAGTTAAAGAGCTGCACCTGAGCCAGCCACTGATTGATTGATTGATTGATTGATTGATTGATTGATTGATTGATTGATTGATTGATGCAGCACAACAGTCAAATAGTGGAGTGGAGTAGGGGAACAGCAAACAGCCAATAAAGCAACCCGCCCGCTCGCCTGCCCGCCACAATGGACCTACCTGTGTACACTAGATGGATGTGATGGAATGTACTGTCGTCCCTACATTTCAAGAAGAAGTAAGAATTGCAGTTGCAACAAAGCCTTGCTTGCCTACAAAGAGAGCAGCAATTTGGATTTGTTACTATGTTACCTAGAAGAATAACAAACTGTGCAAGGATGGAGGTTGTAGGAGCAAGGAGAAGTTGTCTGTAAAGTTGGTGGATGCCTATTTTCCATTTTGCAGTCCCTTGTCTCCCTCTTGTGGCCTCCTGGAGGCAACTAGCTGTGCAAAAAAAAGACAGCCTGGCGGCCGGCTGTTGCAGTGTTGCCCTCTCAGGCAACACTGAGTGACTGACTGAGCCTCACCGTCTTATATAAAGTTCAGACGGAACTTTGCACGTGTCATAGTGGAGCCCTCAGGATTCCAGAGCCAGCTTTCTGACATCATAATGGGGCCTCAGAGATAAAAGCCTGGGCCCAGGCAGTGTTGGTCAGTGCTGCTCAGCAGGCAGCACTGGACTGGACTGGATTACAGCTGATACAAGGTGTGAAGGAACAAGGGGTGGCTGTGGGCATGCACTTGCTGCCGCTGCCAGTGTTTATCTGCATGGCAGCAGGGCATTTGGGCGTTGCCAGGAAGGCGTTTTTATGTAGATTCCTCCTCTTTCAGCACTGCATTGTGGTGCAAGCAAAAGAAGCAAATCCTGTCTGGCTTCCTCTCCGGCCTTTATTCACCTCCCGTGTAGCTGTGAGTGTGTGAGCCTGCAGGGCCCCATGGAATTGCCTAGAAGTAGGCTGAATCGCTGCAAGGGCTGAACAGCAGTATCGGGCAGGCTCGGGCAACGCGCGGCCCGTTCGGGTTATCGCTTCTCGGCCTTTTGGCTAAGATCAAGTGTAGTATCTGTTCTTATCAGTTTAATATCTGATACGTCCCCTATCTGGGGACCATATATTAAATGGATTTTTAGAACAGGGAGATGGAAATAGAGCTTGCTCTGTCCACTCCACGCATTGACCTGGTATTGCAGTATTTCCAGGACCGGTGCACCCTTTCCTTATGTGTTGACTAAAAGCAGATTCCAAAAGTGTTTTTTGTCTTTGCTATTGTTTCTGTCTTTCTGAAGGGATCTCCCCTTTTAATCCCATTATTTCAACACCTGTTGGACAATGCATGAGTGATAATGAGCTCATTGATTAAATGCAATTAATGAATAGATTGCCACCTCTTGTTGTGTGTCGTCTGTGTTTCTGTGTTTCCGGCATTTCACATTGGAACACCTCATTCACCTTCCTTGTCTTCTCTCCGCCCTCCCTTTTAGGTAAGTTAAAGAGCTGCACCTGAGCCAGCCACTGATTGATTGATTGATTGATTGATTGATTGATTGATTGATTGATTGATTGATGCAGCACAACAGTCAAATAGTGGAGTGGAGTAGGGGAACAGCAAACAGCCAATAAAGCAGCCCGCCCGCTCGCCTGCCCGCCACAATGGACCTACCTGTGTACACTAGATGGATGTGATGGAATGTACTGTCGTCCCTACATTTCAAGAAGAAGTAAGAATTGCAGTTGCAACAAAGCCTTGCTTGCCTACAAAGAGAGCAGCAATTTGGATTTGTTACTATGTTACCTAGAAGAATAACAAACTGTGCAAGGATGGAGGTTGTAGGAGCAAGGAGAAGTTGTCTGTAAAGTTGGTGGATGCCTATTTTCCATTTTGCAGTCCCTTGTCTCCCTCTTGTGGCCTCCTGGAGGCAACTAGCTGTGCAAAAAAAAGACAGCCTGGCGGCCGGCTGTTGCAGTGTTGCCCTCTCAGGCAACACTGAGTGACTGACTGAGCCTCACCGTCTTATATAAAGTTCAGACGGAACTTTGCACGTGTCATAGTGGAGCCCTCAGGATTCCAGAGCCAGCTTTCTGACATCATAATGGGGCCTCAGAGATAAAAGCCTGGGCCCAGGCAGTGTTGGTCAGTGCTGCTCAGCAGGCAGCACTGGACTGGACTGGATTACAGCTGATACAAGGTGTGAAGGAACAAGGGGTGGCTGTGGGCATGCACTTGCTGCCGCTGCCAGTGTTTATCTGCATGGCAGCAGGGCATTTGGGCGTTGCCAGGAAGGCGTTTTTATGTAGATTCCTCCTCTTTCAGCACTGCATTGTGGTGCAAGCAAAAGAAGCAAATCCTGTCTGGCTTCCTCTCCGGCCTTTATTCACCTCCCGTGTAGCTGTGAGTGTGTGAGCCTGCAGGGCCCCATGGAATTGCCTAGAAGTAGGCTGAATCGCTGCAAGGGCTGAACAGCAGTATCGGGCAGGCTCGGGCAACGCGCGGCCCGTTCGGGTTATCGCTTCTCGGCCTTTTGGCTAAGATCAAGTGTAGTATCTGTTCTTATCAGTTTAATATCTGATACGTCCCCTATCTGGGGACCATATATTAAATGGATTTTTAGAACAGGGAGATGGAAATAGAGCTTGCTCTGTCCACTCCACGCATTGACCTGGTATTGCAGTATTTCCAGGACCGGTGCACCCTTTCCTTATGTGTTGACTAAAAGCAGATTCCAAAAGTGTTTTTTGTCTTTGCTATTGTTTCTGTCTTTCTGAAGGGATCTCCCCTTTTAATCCCATTATTTCAACACCTGTTGGACAATGCATGAGTGATAATGAGCTCATTGATTAAATGCAATTAATGAATAGATTGCCACCTCTTGTTGTGTGTCGTCTGTGTTTCTGTGTTTCCGGCATTTCACATTGGAACACCTCATTCACCTTCCTTGTCTTCTCTCCGCCCTCCCTTTTAGGTAAGTTAAAGAGCTGCACCTGAGCCAGCCACTGATTGATTGATTGATTGATTGATTGATTGATTGATTGATTGATGCAGCACAACAGTCAAATAGTGGAGTGGAGTAGGGGAACAGCAAACAGCCAATAAAGCAGCCCGCCCGCTCGCCTGCCCGCCACAATGGACCTACCTGTGTACACTAGATGGATGTGATGGAATGTACTGTCGTCCCTACATTTCAAGAAGAAGTAAGAATTGCAGTTGCAACAAAGCCTTGCTTGCCTACAAAGAGAGCAGCAATTTGGATTTGTTACTATGTTACCTAGAAGAATAACAAACTGTGCAAGGATGGAGGTTGTAGGAGCAAGGAGAAGTTGTCTGTAAAGTTGGTGGATGCCTATTTTCCATTTTGCAGTCCCTTGTCTCCCTCTTGTGGCCTCCTGGAGGCAACTAGCTGTGCAAAAAAAAGACAGCCTGGCGGCCGGCTGTTGCAGTGTTGCCCTCTCAGGCAACACTGAGTGACTGACTGAGCCTCACCGTCTTATATAAAGTTCAGACGGAACTTTGCACGTGTCATAGTGGAGCCCTCAGGATTCCAGAGCCAGCTTTCTGACATCATAATGGGGCCTCAGAGATAAAAGCCTGGGCCCAGGCAGTGTTGGTCAGTGCTGCTCAGCAGGCAGCACTGGACTGGACTGGATTACAGCTGATACAAGGTGTGAAGGAACAAGGGGTGGCTGTGGGCATGCACTTGCTGCCGCTGCCAGTGTTTATCTGCATGGCAGCAGGGCATTTGGGCGTTGCCAGGAAGGCGTTTTTATGTAGATTCCTCCTCTTTCAGCACTGCATTGTGGTGCAAGCAAAAGAAGCAAATCCTGTCTGGCTTCCTCTCCGGCCTTTATTCACCTCCCGTGTAGCTGTGAGTGTGTGAGCCTGCAGGGCCCCATGGAATTGCCTAGAAGTAGGCTGAATCGCTGCAAGGGCTGAACAGCAGTATCGGGCAGGCTCGGGCAACGCGCGGCCCGTTCGGGTTATCGCTTCTCGGCCTTTTGGCTAAGATCAAGTGTAGTATCTGTTCTTATCAGTTTAATATCTGATACGTCCCCTATCTGGGGACCATATATTAAATGGATTTTTAGAACAGGGAGATGGAAATAGAGCTTGCTCTGTCCACTCCACGCATTGACCTGGTATTGCAGTATTTCCAGGACCGGTGCACCCTTTCCTTATGTGTTGACTAAAAGCAGATTCCAAAAGTGTTTTTTGTCTTTGCTATTGTTTCTGTCTTTCTGAAGGGATCTCCCCTTTTAATCCCATTATTTCAACACCTGTTGGACAATGCATGAGTGATAATGAGCTCATTGATTAAATGCAATTAATGAATAGATTGCCACCTCTTGTTGTGTGTCGTCTGTGTTTCTGTGTTTCCGGCATTTCACATTGGAACACCTCATTCACCTTCCTTGTCTTCTCTCCGCCCTCCCTTTTAGGTAAGTTAAAGAGCTGCACCTGAGCCAGCCACTGATTGATTGATTGATTGATTGATTGATTGATTGATTGATTGATTGATTGATTGATTGATTGATGCAGCACAACAGTCAAATAGTGGAGTGGAGTAGGGGAACAGCAAACAGCCAATAAAGCAGCCCGCCCGCTCGCCTGCCCGCCACAATGGACCTACCTGTGTACACTAGATGGATGTGATGGAATGTACTGTCGTCCCTACATTTCAAGAAGAAGTAAGAATTGCAGTTGCAACAAAGCCTTGCTTGCCTACAAAGAGAGCAGCAATTTGGATTTGTTACTATGTTACCTAGAAGAATAACAAACTGTGCAAGGATGGAGGTTGTAGGAGCAAGGAGAAGTTGTCTGTAAAGTTGGTGGATGCCTATTTTCCATTTTGCAGTCCCTTGTCTCCCTCTTGTGGCCTCCTGGAGGCAACTAGCTGTGCAAAAAAAAGACAGCCTGGCGGCCGGCTGTTGCAGTGTTGCCCTCTCAGGCAACACTGAGTGACTGACTGAGCCTCACCGTCTTATATAAAGTTCAGACGGAACTTTGCACGTGTCATAGTGGAGCCCTCAGGATTCCAGAGCCAGCTTTCTGACATCATAATGGGGCCTCAGAGATAAAAGCCTGGGCCCAGGCAGTGTTGGTCAGTGCTGCTCAGCAGGCAGCACTGGACTGGACTGGATTACAGCTGATACAAGGTGTGAAGGAACAAGGGGTGGCTGTGGGCATGCACTTGCTGCCGCTGCCAGTGTTTATCTGCATGGCAGCAGGGCATTTGGGCGTTGCCAGGAAGGCGTTTTTATGTAGATTCCTCCTCTTTCAGCACTGCATTGTGGTGCAAGCAAAAGAAGCAAATCCTGTCTGGCTTCCTCTCCGGCCTTTATTCACCTCCCGTGTAGCTGTGAGTGTGTGAGCCTGCAGGGCCCCATGGAATTGCCTAGAAGTAGGCTGAATCGCTGCAAGGGCTGAACAGCAGTATCGGGCAGGCTCGGGCAACGCGCGGCCCGTTCGGGTTATCGCTTCTCGGCCTTTTGGCTAAGATCAAGTGTAGTATCTGTTCTTATCAGTTTAATATCTGATACGTCCCCTATCTGGGGACCATATATTAAATGGATTTTTAGAACAGGGAGATGGAAATAGAGCTTGCTCTGTCCACTCCACGCATTGACCTGGTATTGCAGTATTTCCAGGACCGGTGCACCCTTTCCTTATGTGTTGACTAAAAGCAGATTCCAAAAGTGTTTTTTGTCTTTGCTATTGTTTCTGTCTTTCTGAAGGGATCTCCCCTTTTAATCCCATTATTTCAACACCTGTTGGACAATGCATGAGTGATAATGAGCTCATTGATTAAATGCAATTAATGAATAGATTGCCACCTCTTGTTGTGTGTCGTCTGTGTTTCTGTGTTTCCGGCATTTCACATTGGAACACCTCATTCACCTTCCTTGTCTTCTCTCCGCCCTCCCTTTTAGGTAAGTTAAAGAGCTGCACCTGAGCCAGCCACTGATTGATTGATTGATTGATTGATTGATTGATTGATTGATTGATTGATTGATGCAGCACAACAGTCAAATAGTGGAGTGGAGTAGGGGAACAGCAAACAGCCAATAAAGCAGCCCGCCCGCTCGCCTGCCCGCCACAATGGACCTACCTGTGTACACTAGATGGATGTGATGGAATGTACTGTCGTCCCTACATTTCAAGAAGAAGTAAGAATTGCAGTTGCAACAAAGCCTTGCTTGCCTACAAAGAGAGCAGCAATTTGGATTTGTTACTATGTTACCTAGAAGAATAACAAACTGTGCAAGGATGGAGGTTGTAGGAGCAAGGAGAAGTTGTCTGTAAAGTTGGTGGATGCCTATTTTCCATTTTGCAGTCCCTTGTCTCCCTCTTGTGGCCTCCTGGAGGCAACTAGCTGTGCAAAAAAAAGACAGCCTGGCGGCCGGCTGTTGCAGTGTTGCCCTCTCAGGCAACACTGAGTGACTGACTGAGCCTCACCGTCTTATATAAAGTTCAGACGGAACTTTGCACGTGTCATAGTGGAGCCCTCAGGATTCCAGAGCCAGCTTTCTGACATCATAATGGGGCCTCAGAGATAAAAGCCTGGGCCCAGGCAGTGTTGGTCAGTGCTGCTCAGCAGGCAGCACTGGACTGGACTGGATTACAGCTGATACAAGGTGTGAAGGAACAAGGGGTGGCTGTGGGCATGCACTTGCTGCCGCTGCCAGTGTTTATCTGCATGGCAGCAGGGCATTTGGGCGTTGCCAGGAAGGCGTTTTTATGTAGATTCCTCCTCTTTCAGCACTGCATTGTGGTGCAAGCAAAAGAAGCAAATCCTGTCTGGCTTCCTCTCCGGCCTTTATTCACCTCCCGTGTAGCTGTGAGTGTGTGAGCCTGCAGGGCCCCATGGAATTGCCTAGAAGTAGGCTGAATCGCTGCAAGGGCTGAACAGCAGTATCGGGCAGGCTCGGGCAACGCGCGGCCCGTTCGGGTTATCGCTTCTCGGCCTTTTGGCTAAGATCAAGTGTAGTATCTGTTCTTATCAGTTTAATATCTGATACGTCCCCTATCTGGGGACCATATATTAAATGGATTTTTAGAACAGGGAGATGGAAATAGAGCTTGCTCTGTCCACTCCACGCATTGACCTGGTATTGCAGTATTTCCAGGACCGGTGCACCCTTTCCTTATGTGTTGACTAAAAGCAGATTCCAAAAGTGTTTTTTGTCTTTGCTATTGTTTCTGTCTTTCTGAAGGGATCTCCCCTTTTAATCCCATTATTTCAACACCTGTTGGACAATGCATGAGTGATAATGAGCTCATTGATTAAATGCAATTAATGAATAGATTGCCACCTCTTGTTGTGTGTCGTCTGTGTTTCTGTGTTTCCGGCATTTCACATTGGAACACCTCATTCACCTTCCTTGTCTTCTCTCCGCCCTCCCTTTTAGGTAAGTTAAAGAGCTGCACCTGAGCCAGCCACTGATTGATTGATTGATTGATTGATTGATTGATTGATTGATTGATTGATTGATTGATGCAGCACAACAGTCAAATAGTGGAGTGGAGTAGGGGAACAGCAAACAGCCAATAAAGCAGCCCGCCCGCTCGCCTGCCCGCCACAATGGACCTACCTGTGTACACTAGATGGATGTGATGGAATGTACTGTCGTCCCTACATTTCAAGAAGAAGTAAGAATTGCAGTTGCAACAAAGCCTTGCTTGCCTACAAAGAGAGCAGCAATTTGGATTTGTTACTATGTTACCTAGAAGAATAACAAACTGTGCAAGGATGGAGGTTGTAGGAGCAAGGAGAAGTTGTCTGTAAAGTTGGTGGATGCCTATTTTCCATTTTGCAGTCCCTTGTCTCCCTCTTGTGGCCTCCTGGAGGCAACTAGCTGTGCAAAAAAAAGACAGCCTGGCGGCCGGCTGTTGCAGTGTTGCCCTCTCAGGCAACACTGAGTGACTGACTGAGCCTCACCGTCTTATATAAAGTTCAGACGGAACTTTGCACGTGTCATAGTGGAGCCCTCAGGATTCCAGAGCCAGCTTTCTGACATCATAATGGGGCCTCAGAGATAAAAGCCTGGGCCCAGGCAGTGTTGGTCAGTGCTGCTCAGCAGGCAGCACTGGACTGGACTGGATTACAGCTGATACAAGGTGTGAAGGAACAAGGGGTGGCTGTGGGCATGCACTTGCTGCCGCTGCCAGTGTTTATCTGCATGGCAGCAGGGCATTTGGGCGTTGCCAGGAAGGCGTTTTTATGTAGATTCCTCCTCTTTCAGCACTGCATTGTGGTGCAAGCAAAAGAAGCAAATCCTGTCTGGCTTCCTCTCCGGCCTTTATTCACCTCCCGTGTAGCTGTGAGTGTGTGAGCCTGCAGGGCCCCATGGAATTGCCTAGAAGTAGGCTGAATCGCTGCAAGGGCTGAACAGCAGTATCGGGCAGGCTCGGGCAACGCGCGGCCCGTTCGGGTTATCGCTTCTCGGCCTTTTGGCTAAGATCAAGTGTAGTATCTGTTCTTATCAGTTTAATATCTGATACGTCCCCTATCTGGGGACCATATATTAAATGGATTTTTAGAACAGGGAGATGGAAATAGAGCTTGCTCTGTCCACTCCACGCATTGACCTGGTATTGCAGTATTTCCAGGACCGGTGCACCCTTTCCTTATGTGTTGACTAAAAGCAGATTCCAAAAGTGTTTTTTGTCTTTGCTATTGTTTCTGTCTTTCTGAAGGGATCTCCCCTTTTAATCCCATTATTTCAACACCTGTTGGACAATGCATGAGTGATAATGAGCTCATTGATTAAATGCAATTAATGAATAGATTGCCACCTCTTGTTGTGTGTCGTCTGTGTTTCTGTGTTTCCGGCATTTCACATTGGAACACCTCATTCACCTTCCTTGTCTTCTCTCCGCCCTCCCTTTTAGGTAAGTTAAAGAGCTGCACCTGAGCCAGCCACTGATTGATTGATTGATTGATTGATTGATTGATTGATTGATTGATTGATTGATTGATTGATGCAGCACAACAGTCAAATAGTGGAGTGGAGTAGGGGAACAGCAAACAGCCAATAAAGCAGCCCGCCCGCTCGCCTGCCCGCCACAATGGACCTACCTGTGTACACTAGATGGATGTGATGGAATGTACTGTCGTCCCTACATTTCAAGAAGAAGTAAGAATTGCAGTTGCAACAAAGCCTTGCTTGCCTACAAAGAGAGCAGCAATTTGGATTTGTTACTATGTTACCTAGAAGAATAACAAACTGTGCAAGGATGGAGGTTGTAGGAGCAAGGAGAAGTTGTCTGTAAAGTTGGTGGATGCCTATTTTCCATTTTGCAGTCCCTTGTCTCCCTCTTGTGGCCTCCTGGAGGCAACTAGCTGTGCAAAAAAAAGACAGCCTGGCGGCCGGCTGTTGCAGTGTTGCCCTCTCAGGCAACACTGAGTGACTGACTGAGCCTCACCGTCTTATATAAAGTTCAGACGGAACTTTGCACGTGTCATAGTGGAGCCCTCAGGATTCCAGAGCCAGCTTTCTGACATCATAATGGGGCCTCAGAGATAAAAGCCTGGGCCCAGGCAGTGTTGGTCAGTGCTGCTCAGCAGGCAGCACTGGACTGGACTGGATTACAGCTGATACAAGGTGTGAAGGAACAAGGGGTGGCTGTGGGCATGCACTTGCTGCCGCTGCCAGTGTTTATCTGCATGGCAGCAGGGCATTTGGGCGTTGCCAGGAAGGCGTTTTTATGTAGATTCCTCCTCTTTCAGCACTGCATTGTGGTGCAAGCAAAAGAAGCAAATCCTGTCTGGCTTCCTCTCCGGCCTTTATTCACCTCCCGTGTAGCTGTGAGTGTGTGAGCCTGCAGGGCCCCATGGAATTGCCTAGAAGTAGGCTGAATCGCTGCAAGGGCTGAACAGCAGTATCGGGCAGGCTCGGGCAACGCGCGGCCCGTTCGGGTTATCGCTTCTCGGCCTTTTGGCTAAGATCAAGTGTAGTATCTGTTCTTATCAGTTTAATATCTGATACGTCCCCTATCTGGGGACCATATATTAAATGGATTTTTAGAACAGGGAGATGGAAATAGAGCTTGCTCTGTCCACTCCACGCATTGACCTGGTATTGCAGTATTTCCAGGACCGGTGCACCCTTTCCTTATGTGTTGACTAAAAGCAGATTCCAAAAGTGTTTTTTGTCTTTGCTATTGTTTCTGTCTTTCTGAAGGGATCTCCCCTTTTAATCCCATTATTTCAACACCTGTTGGACAATGCATGAGTGATAATGAGCTCATTGATTAAATGCAATTAATGAATAGATTGCCACCTCTTGTTGTGTGTCGTCTGTGTTTCTGTGTTTCCGGCATTTCACATTGGAACACCTCATTCACCTTCCTTGTCTTCTCTCCGCCCTCCCTTTTAGGTAAGTTAAAGAGCTGCACCTGAGCCAGCCACTGATTGATTGATTGATTGATTGATTGATTGATTGATTGATTGATTGATTGATGCAGCACAACAGTCAAATAGTGGAGTGGAGTAGGGGAACAGCAAACAGCCAATAAAGCAGCCCGCCCGCTCGCCTGCCCGCCACAATGGACCTACCTGTGTACACTAGATGGATGTGATGGAATGTACTGTCGTCCCTACATTTCAAGAAGAAGTAAGAATTGCAGTTGCAACAAAGCCTTGCTTGCCTACAAAGAGAGCAGCAATTTGGATTTGTTACTATGTTACCTAGAAGAATAACAAACTGTGCAAGGATGGAGGTTGTAGGAGCAAGGAGAAGTTGTCTGTAAAGTTGGTGGATGCCTATTTTCCATTTTGCAGTCCCTTGTCTCCCTCTTGTGGCCTCCTGGAGGCAACTAGCTGTGCAAAAAAAAGACAGCCTGGCGGCCGGCTGTTGCAGTGTTGCTCTCTCAGGCAACACTGAGTGACTGACTGAGCCTCACCGTCTTATATAAAGTTCAGACGGAACTTTGCACGTGTCATAGTGGAGCCCTCAGGATTCCAGAGCCAGCTTTCTGACATCATAATGGGGCCTCAGAGATAAAAGCCTGGGCCCAGGCAGTGTTGGTCAGTGCTGCTCAGCAGGCAGCACTGGACTGGACTGGATTACAGCTGATACAAGGTGTGAAGGAACAAGGGGTGGCTGTGGGCATGCACTTGCTGCCGCTGCCAGTGTTTATCTGCATGGCAGCAGGGCATTTGGGCGTTGCCAGGAAGGCGTTTTTATGTAGATTCCTCCTCTTTCAGCACTGCATTGTGGTGCAAGCAAAAGAAGCAAATCCTGTCTGGCTTCCTCTCCGGCCTTTATTCACCTCCCGTGTAGCTGTGAGTGTGTGAGCCTGCAGGGCCCCATGGAATTGCCTAGAAGTAGGCTGAATCGCTGCAAGGGCTGAACAGCAGTATCGGGCAGGCTCGGGCAACGCGCGGCCCGTTCGGGTTATCGCTTCTCGGCCTTTTGGCTAAGATCAAGTGTAGTATCTGTTCTTATCAGTTTAATATCTGATACGTCCCCTATCTGGGGACCATATATTAAATGGATTTTTAGAACAGGGAGATGGAAATAGAGCTTGCTCTGTCCACTCCACGCATTGACCTGGTATTGCAGTATTTCCAGGACCGGTGCACCCTTTCCTTATGTGTTGACTAAAAGCAGATTCCAAAAGTGTTTTTTGTCTTTGCTATTGTTTCTGTCTTTCTGAAGGGATCTCCCCTTTTAATCCCATTATTTCAACACCTGTTGGACAATGCATGAGTGATAATGAGCTCATTGATTAAATGCAATTAATGAATAGATTGCCACCTCTTGTTGTGTGTCGTCTGTGTTTCTGTGTTTCCGGCATTTCACATTGGAACACCTCATTCACCTTCCTTGTCTTCTCTCCGCCCTCCCTTTTAGGTAAGTTAAAGAGCTGCACCTGAGCCAGCCACTGATTGATTGATTGATTGATTGATTGATTGATTGATTGATTGATTGATTGATTGATTGATTGATTGATGCAGCACAACAGTCAAATAGTGGAGTGGAGTAGGGGAACAGCAAACAGCCAATAAAGCAGCCCGCCCGCTCGCCTGCCCGCCACAATGGACCTACCTGTGTACACTAGATGGATGTGATGGAATGTACTGTCGTCCCTACATTTCAAGAAGAAGTAAGAATTGCAGTTGCAACAAAGCCTTGCTTGCCTACAAAGAGAGCAGCAATTTGGATTTGTTACTATGTTACCTAGAAGAATAACAAACTGTGCAAGGATGGAGGTTGTAGGAGCAAGGAGAAGTTGTCTGTAAAGTTGGTGGATGCCTATTTTCCATTTTGCAGTCCCTTGTCTCCCTCTTGTGGCCTCCTGGAGGCAACTAGCTGTGCAAAAAAAAGACAGCCTGGCGGCCGGCTGTTGCAGTGTTGCCCTCTCAGGCAACACTGAGTGACTGACTGAGCCTCACCGTCTTATATAAAGTTCAGACGGAACTTTGCACGTGTCATAGTGGAGCCCTCAGGATTCCAGAGCCAGCTTTCTGACATCATAATGGGGCCTCAGAGATAAAAGCCTGGGCCCAGGCAGTGTTGGTCAGTGCTGCTCAGCAGGCAGCACTGGACTGGACTGGATTACAGCTGATACAAGGTGTGAAGGAACAAGGGGTGGCTGTGGGCATGCACTTGCTGCCGCTGCCAGTGTTTATCTGCATGGCAGCAGGGCATTTGGGCGTTGCCAGGAAGGCGTTTTTATGTAGATTCCTCCTCTTTCAGCACTGCATTGTGGTGCAAGCAAAAGAAGCAAATCCTGTCTGGCTTCCTCTCCGGCCTTTATTCACCTCCCGTGTAGCTGTGAGTGTGTGAGCCTGCAGGGCCCCATGGAATTGCCTAGAAGTAGGCTGAATCGCTGCAAGGGCTGAACAGCAGTATCGGGCAGGCTCGGGCAACGCGCGGCCCGTTCGGGTTATCGCTTCTCGGCCTTTTGGCTAAGATCAAGTGTAGTATCTGTTCTTATCAGTTTAATATCTGATACGTCCCCTATCTGGGGACCATATATTAAATGGATTTTTAGAACAGGGAGATGGAAATAGAGCTTGCTCTGTCCACTCCACGCATTGACCTGGTATTGCAGTATTTCCAGGACCGGTGCACCCTTTCCTTATGTGTTGACTAAAAGCAGATTCCAAAAGTGTTTTTTGTCTTTGCTATTGTTTCTGTCTTTCTGAAGGGATCTCCCCTTTTAATCCCATTATTTCAACACCTGTTGGACAATGCATGAGTGATAATGAGCTCATTGATTAAATGCAATTAATGAATAGATTGCCACCTCTTGTTGTGTGTCGTCTGTGTTTCTGTGTTTCCGGCATTTCACATTGGAACACCTCATTCACCTTCCTTGTCTTCTCTCCGCCCTCCCTTTTAGGTAAGTTAAAGAGCTGCACCTGAGCCAGCCACTGATTGATTGATTGATTGATTGATTGATTGATTGATTGATTGATTGATTGATTGATTGCAGCACAACAGTCAAATAGTGGAGTGGAGTAGGGGAACAGCAAACAGCCAATAAAGCAGCCCGCCCGCTCGCCTGCCCGCCACAATGGACCTACCTGTGTACACTAGATGGATGTGATGGAATGTACTGTCGTCCCTACATTTCAAGAAGAAGTAAGAATTGCAGTTGCAACAAAGCCTTGCTTGCCTACAAAGAGAGCAGCAATTTGGATTTGTTACTATGTTACCTAGAAGAATAACAAACTGTGCAAGGATGGAGGTTGTAGGAGCAAGGAGAAGTTGTCTGTAAAGTTGGTGGATGCCTATTTTCCATTTTGCAGTCCCTTGTCTCCCTCTTGTGGCCTCCTGGAGGCAACTAGCTGTGCAAAAAAAAGACAGCCTGGCGGCCGGCTGTTGCAGTGTTGCCCTCTCAGGCAACACTGAGTGACTGACTGAGCCTCACCGTCTTATATAAAGTTCAGACGGAACTTTGCACGTGTCATAGTGGAGCCCTCAGGATTCCAGAGCCAGCTTTCTGACATCATAATGGGGCCTCAGAGATAAAAGCCTGGGCCCAGGCAGTGTTGGTCAGTGCTGCTCAGCAGGCAGCACTGGACTGGACTGGATTACAGCTGATACAAGGTGTGAAGGAACAAGGGGTGGCTGTGGGCATGCACTTGCTGCCGCTGCCAGTGTTTATCTGCATGGCAGCAGGGCATTTGGGCGTTGCCAGGAAGGCGTTTTTATGTAGATTCCTCCTCTTTCAGCACTGCATTGTGGTGCAAGCAAAAGAAGCAAATCCTGTCTGGCTTCCTCTCCGGCCTTTATTCACCTCCCGTGTAGCTGTGAGTGTGTGAGCCTGCAGGGCCCCATGGAATTGCCTAGAAGTAGGCTGAATCGCTGCAAGGGCTGAACAGCAGTATCGGGCAGGCTCGGGCAACGCGCGGCCCGTTCGGGTTATCGCTTCTCGGCCTTTTGGCTAAGATCAAGTGTAGTATCTGTTCTTATCAGTTTAATATCTGATACGTCCCCTATCTGGGGACCATATATTAAATGGATTTTTAGAACAGGGAGATGGAAATAGAGCTTGCTCTGTCCACTCCACGCATTGACCTGGTATTGCAGTATTTCCAGGACCGGTGCACCCTTTCCTTATGTGTTGACTAAAAGCAGATTCCAAAAGTGTTTTTTGTCTTTGCTATTGTTTCTGTCTTTCTGAAGGGATCTCCCCTTTTAATCCCATTATTTCAACACCTGTTGGACAATGCATGAGTGATAATGAGCTCATTGATTAAATGCAATTAATGAATAGATTGCCACCTCTTGTTGTGTGTCGTCTGTGTTTCTGTGTTTCCGGCATTTCACATTGGAACACCTCATTCACCTTCCTTGTCTTCTCTCCGCCCTCCCTTTTAGGTAAGTTAAAGAGCTGCACCTGAGCCAGCCACTGATTGATTGATTGATTGATTGATTGATTGATTGATTGATTGATTGATTGATTGATGCAGCACAACAGTCAAATAGTGGAGTGGAGTAGGGGAACAGCAAACAGCCAATAAAGCAGCCCGCCCGCTCGCCTGCCCGCCACAATGGACCTACCTGTGTACACTAGATGGATGTGATGGAATGTACTGTCGTCCCTACATTTCAAGAAGAAGTAAGAATTGCAGTTGCAACAAAGCCTTGCTTGCCTACAAAGAGAGCAGCAATTTGGATTTGTTACTATGTTACCTAGAAGAATAACAAACTGTGCAAGGATGGAGGTTGTAGGAGCAAGGAGAAGTTGTCTGTAAAGTTGGTGGATGCCTATTTTCCATTTTGCAGTCCCTTGTCTCCCTCTTGTGGCCTCCTGGAGGCAACTAGCTGTGCAAAAAAAAGACAGCCTGGCGGCCGGCTGTTGCAGTGTTGCCCTCTCAGGCAACACTGAGTGACTGACTGAGCCTCACCGTCTTATATAAAGTTCAGACGGAACTTTGCACGTGTCATAGTGGAGCCCTCAGGATTCCAGAGCCAGCTTTCTGACATCATAATGGGGCCTCAGAGATAAAAGCCTGGGCCCAGGCAGTGTTGGTCAGTGCTGCTCAGCAGGCAGCACTGGACTGGACTGGATTACAGCTGATACAAGGTGTGAAGGAACAAGGGGTGGCTGTGGGCATGCACTTGCTGCCGCTGCCAGTGTTTATCTGCATGGCAGCAGGGCATTTGGGCGTTGCCAGGAAGGCGTTTTTATGTAGATTCCTCCTCTTTCAGCACTGCATTGTGGTGCAAGCAAAAGAAGCAAATCCTGTCTGGCTTCCTCTCCGGCCTTTATTCACCTCCCGTGTAGCTGTGAGTGTGTGAGCCTGCAGGGCCCCATGGAATTGCCTAGAAGTAGGCTGAATCGCTGCAAGGGCTGAACAGCAGTATCGGGCAGGCTCGGGCAACGCGCGGCCCGTTCGGGTTATCGCTTCTCGGCCTTTTGGCTAAGATCAAGTGTAGTATCTGTTCTTATCAGTTTAATATCTGATACGTCCCCTATCTGGGGACCATATATTAAATGGATTTTTAGAACAGGGAGATGGAAATAGAGCTTGCTCTGTCCACTCCACGCATTGACCTGGTATTGCAGTATTTCCAGGACCGGTGCACCCTTTCCTTATGTGTTGACTAAAAGCAGATTCCAAAAGTGTTTTTTGTCTTTGCTATTGTTTCTGTCTTTCTGAAGGGATCTCCCCTTTTAATCCCATTATTTCAACACCTGTTGGACAATGCATGAGTGATAATGAGCTCATTGATTAAATGCAATTAATGAATAGATTGCCACCTCTTGTTGTGTGTCGTCTGTGTTTCTGTGTTTCCGGCATTTCACATTGGAACACCTCATTCACCTTCCTTGTCTTCTCTCCGCCCTCCCTTTTAGGTAAGTTAAAGAGCTGCACCTGAGCCAGCCACTGATTGATTGATTATTGATTGATTGATTGATTGATTGATTGATTGATTGATGCAGCACAACAGTCAAATAGTGGAGTGGAGTAGGGGAACAGCAAACAGCCAATAAAGCAGCCCGCCCGCTCGCCTGCCCGCCACAATGGACCTACCTGTGTACACTAGATGGATGTGATGGAATGTACTGTCGTCCCTACATTTCAAGAAGAAGTAAGAATTGCAGTTGCAACAAAGCCTTGCTTGCCTACAAAGAGAGCAGCAATTTGGATTTGTTACTATGTTACCTAGAAGAATAACAAACTGTGCAAGGATGGAGGTTGTAGGAGCAAGGAGAAGTTGTCTGTAAAGTTGGTGGATGCCTATTTTCCATTTTGCAGTCCCTTGTCTCCCTCTTGTGGCCTCCTGGAGGCAACTAGCTGTGCAAAAAAAAGACAGCCTGGCGGCCGGCTGTTGCAGTGTTGCTCTCTCAGGCAACACTGAGTGACTGACTGAGCCTCACCGTCTTATATAAAGTTCAGACGGAACTTTGCACGTGTCATAGTGGAGCCCTCAGGATTCCAGAGCCAGCTTTCTGACATCATAATGGGGCCTCAGAGATAAAAGCCTGGGCCCAGGCAGTGTTGGTCAGTGCTGCTCAGCAGGCAGCACTGGACTGGACTGGATTACAGCTGATACAAGGTGTGAAGGAACAAGGGGTGGCTGTGGGCATGCACTTGCTGCCGCTGCCAGTGTTTATCTGCATGGCAGCAGGGCATTTGGGCGTTGCCAGGAAGGCGTTTTTATGTAGATTCCTCCTCTTTCAGCACTGCATTGTGGTGCAAGCAAAAGAAGCAAATCCTGTCTGGCTTCCTCTCCGGCCTTTATTCACCTCCCGTGTAGCTGTGAGTGTGTGAGCCTGCAGGGCCCCATGGAATTGCCTAGAAGTAGGCTGAATCGCTGCAAGGGCTGAACAGCAGTATCGGGCAGGCTCGGGCAACGCGCGGCCCGTTCGGGTTATCGCTTCTCGGCCTTTTGGCTAAGATCAAGTGTAGTATCTGTTCTTATCAGTTTAATATCTGATACGTCCCCTATCTGGGGACCATATATTAAATGGATTTTTAGAACAGGGAGATGGAAATAGAGCTTGCTCTGTCCACTCCACGCATTGACCTGGTATTGCAGTATTTCCAGGACCGGTGCACCCTTTCCTTATGTGTTGACTAAAAGCAGATTCCAAAAGTGTTTTTTGTCTTTGCTATTGTTTCTGTCTTTCTGAAGGGATCTCCCCTTTTAATCCCATTATTTCAACACCTGTTGGACAATGCATGAGTGATAATGAGCTCATTGATTAAATGCAATTAATGAATAGATTGCCACCTCTTGTTGTGTGTCGTCTGTGTTTCTGTGTTTCCGGCATTTCACATTGGAACACCTCATTCACCTTCCTTGTCTTCTCTCCGCCCTCCCTTTTAGGTAAGTTAAAGAGCTGCACCTGAGCCAGCCACTGATTGATTGATTGATTGATTGATTGATTGATTGATTGATTGATTGATTGATTGATTGATTGATTGATGCAGCACAACAGTCAAATAGTGGAGTGGAGTAGGGGAACAGCAAACAGCCAATAAAGCAGCCCGCCCGCTCGCCTGCCCGCCACAATGGACCTACCTGTGTACACTAGATGGATGTGATGGAATGTACTGTCGTCCCTACATTTCAAGAAGAAGTAAGAATTGCAGTTGCAACAAAGCCTTGCTTGCCTACAAAGAGAGCAGCAATTTGGATTTGTTACTATGTTACCTAGAAGAATAACAAACTGTGCAAGGATGGAGGTTGTAGGAGCAAGGAGAAGTTGTCTGTAAAGTTGGTGGATGCCTATTTTCCATTTTGCAGTCCCTTGTCTCCCTCTTGTGGCCTCCTGGAGGCAACTAGCTGTGCAAAAAAAAGACAGCCTGGCGGCCGGCTGTTGCAGTGTTGCCCTCTCAGGCAACACTGAGTGACTGACTGAGCCTCACCGTCTTATATAAAGTTCAGACGGAACTTTGCACGTGTCATAGTGGAGCCCTCAGGATTCCAGAGCCAGCTTTCTGACATCATAATGGGGCCTCAGAGATAAAAGCCTGGGCCCAGGCAGTGTTGGTCAGTGCTGCTCAGCAGGCAGCACTGGACTGGACTGGATTACAGCTGATACAAGGTGTGAAGGAACAAGGGGTGGCTGTGGGCATGCACTTGCTGCCGCTGCCAGTGTTTATCTGCATGGCAGCAGGGCATTTGGGCGTTGCCAGGAAGGCGTTTTTATGTAGATTCCTCCTCTTTCAGCACTGCATTGTGGTGCAAGCAAAAGAAGCAAATCCTGTCTGGCTTCCTCTCCGGCCTTTATTCACCTCCCGTGTAGCTGTGAGTGTGTGAGCCTGCAGGGCCCCATGGAATTGCCTAGAAGTAGGCTGAATCGCTGCAAGGGCTGAACAGCAGTATCGGGCAGGCTCGGGCAACGCGCGGCCCGTTCGGGTTATCGCTTCTCGGCCTTTTGGCTAAGATCAAGTGTAGTATCTGTTCTTATCAGTTTAATATCTGATACGTCCCCTATCTGGGGACCATATATTAAATGGATTTTTAGAACAGGGAGATGGAAATAGAGCTTGCTCTGTCCACTCCACGCATTGACCTGGTATTGCAGTATTTCCAGGACCGGTGCACCCTTTCCTTATGTGTTGACTAAAAGCAGATTCCAAAAGTGTTTTTTGTCTTTGCTATTGTTTCTGTCTTTCTGAAGGGATCTCCCCTTTTAATCCCATTATTTCAACACCTGTTGGACAATGCATGAGTGATAATGAGCTCATTGATTAAATGCAATTAATGAATAGATTGCCACCTCTTGTTGTGTGTCGTCTGTGTTTCTGTGTTTCCGGCATTTCACATTGGAACACCTCATTCACCTTCCTTGTCTTCTCTCCGCCCTCCCTTTTAGGTAAGTTAAAGAGCTGCACCTGAGCCAGCCACTGATTGATTGATTGATTGATTGATTGATTGATTGATTGATTGATTGATTGATTGATTGATTGATTGATTGATTGATGCAGCACAACAGTCAAATAGTGGAGTGGAGTAGGGGAACAGCAAACAGCCAATAAAGCAGCCCGCCCGCTCGCCTGCCCGCCACAATGGACCTACCTGTGTACACTAGATGGATGTGATGGAATGTACTGTCGTCCCTACATTTCAAGAAGAAGTAAGAATTGCAGTTGCAACAAAGCCTTGCTTGCCTACAAAGAGAGCAGCAATTTGGATTTGTTACTATGTTACCTAGAAGAATAACAAACTGTGCAAGGATGGAGGTTGTAGGAGCAAGGAGAAGTTGTCTGTAAAGTTGGTGGATGCCTATTTTCCATTTTGCAGTCCCTTGTCTCCCTCTTGTGGCCTCCTGGAGGCAACTAGCTGTGCAAAAAAAAGACAGCCTGGCGGCCGGCTGTTGCAGTGTTGCCCTCTCAGGCAACACTGAGTGACTGACTGAGCCTCACCGTCTTATATAAAGTTCAGACGGAACTTTGCACGTGTCATAGTGGAGCCCTCAGGATTCCAGAGCCAGCTTTCTGACATCATAATGGGGCCTCAGAGATAAAAGCCTGGGCCCAGGCAGTGTTGGTCAGTGCTGCTCAGCAGGCAGCACTGGACTGGACTGGATTACAGCTGATACAAGGTGTGAAGGAACAAGGGGTGGCTGTGGGCATGCACTTGCTGCCGCTGCCAGTGTTTATCTGCATGGCAGCAGGGCATTTGGGCGTTGCCAGGAAGGCGTTTTTATGTAGATTCCTCCTCTTTCAGCACTGCATTGTGGTGCAAGCAAAAGAAGCAAATCCTGTCTGGCTTCCTCTCCGGCCTTTATTCACCTCCCGTGTAGCTGTGAGTGTGTGAGCCTGCAGGGCCCCATGGAATTGCCTAGAAGTAGGCTGAATCGCTGCAAGGGCTGAACAGCAGTATCGGGCAGGCTCGGGCAACGCGCGGCCCGTTCGGGTTATCGCTTCTCGGCCTTTTGGCTAAGATCAAGTGTAGTATCTGTTCTTATCAGTTTAATATCTGATACGTCCCCTATCTGGGGACCATATATTAAATGGATTTTTAGAACAGGGAGATGGAAATAGAGCTTGCTCTGTCCACTCCACGCATTGACCTGGTATTGCAGTATTTCCAGGACCGGTGCACCCTTTCCTTATGTGTTGACTAAAAGCAGATTCCAAAAGTGTTTTTTGTCTTTGCTATTGTTTCTGTCTTTCTGAAGGGATCTCCCCTTTTAATCCCATTATTTCAACACCTGTTGGACAATGCATGAGTGATAATGAGCTCATTGATTAAATGCAATTAATGAATAGATTGCCACCTCTTGTTGTGTGTCGTCTGTGTTTCTGTGTTTCCGGCATTTCACATTGGAACACCTCATTCACCTTCCTTGTCTTCTCTCCGCCCTCCCTTTTAGGTAAGTTAAAGAGCTGCACCTGAGCCAGCCACTGATTGATTGATTGATTGATTGATTGATTGATTGATTGATTGATTGATTGATTGATGCAGCACAACAGTCAAATAGTGGAGTGGAGTAGGGGAACAGCAAACAGCCAATAAAGCAGCCCGCCCGCTCGCCTGCCCGCCACAATGGACCTACCTGTGTACACTAGATGGATGTGATGGAATGTACTGTCGTCCCTACATTTCAAGAAGAAGTAAGAATTGCAGTTGCAACAAAGCCTTGCTTGCCTACAAAGAGAGCAGCAATTTGGATTTGTTACTATGTTACCTAGAAGAATAACAAACTGTGCAAGGATGGAGGTTGTAGGAGCAAGGAGAAGTTGTCTGTAAAGTTGGTGGATGCCTATTTTCCATTTTGCAGTCCCTTGTCTCCCTCTTGTGGCCTCCTGGAGGCAACTAGCTGTGCAAAAAAAAGACAGCCTGGCGGCCGGCTGTTGCAGTGTTGCCCTCTCAGGCAACACTGAGTGACTGACTGAGCCTCACCGTCTTATATAAAGTTCAGACGGAACTTTGCACGTGTCATAGTGGAGCCCTCAGGATTCCAGAGCCAGCTTTCTGACATCATAATGGGGCCTCAGAGATAAAAGCCTGGGCCCAGGCAGTGTTGGTCAGTGCTGCTCAGCAGGCAGCACTGGACTGGACTGGATTACAGCTGATACAAGGTGTGAAGGAACAAGGGGTGGCTGTGGGCATGCACTTGCTGCCGCTGCCAGTGTTTATCTGCATGGCAGCAGGGCATTTGGGCGTTGCCAGGAAGGCGTTTTTATGTAGATTCCTCCTCTTTCAGCACTGCATTGTGGTGCAAGCAAAAGAAGCAAATCCTGTCTGGCTTCCTCTCCGGCCTTTATTCACCTCCCGTGTAGCTGTGAGTGTGTGAGCCTGCAGGGCCCCATGGAATTGCCTAGAAGTAGGCTGAATCGCTGCAAGGGCTGAACAGCAGTATCGGGCAGGCTCGGGCAACGCGCGGCCCGTTCGGGTTATCGCTTCTCGGCCTTTTGGCTAAGATCAAGTGTAGTATCTGTTCTTATCAGTTTAATATCTGATACGTCCCCTATCTGGGGACCATATATTAAATGGATTTTTAGAACAGGGAGATGGAAATAGAGCTTGCTCTGTCCACTCCACGCATTGACCTGGTATTGCAGTATTTCCAGGACCGGTGCACCCTTTCCTTATGTGTTGACTAAAAGCAGATTCCAAAAGTGTTTTTTGTCTTTGCTATTGTTTCTGTCTTTCTGAAGGGATCTCCCCTTTTAATCCCATTATTTCAACACCTGTTGGACAATGCATGAGTGATAATGAGCTCATTGATTAAATGCAATTAATGAATAGATTGCCACCTCTTGTTGTGTGTCGTCTGTGTTTCTGTGTTTCCGGCATTTCACATTGGAACACCTCATTCACCTTCCTTGTCTTCTCTCCGCCCTCCCTTTTAGGTAAGTTAAAGAGCTGCACCTGAGCCAGCCACTGATTGATTGATTGATTGATTGATTGATTGATTGATTGATTGATTGATTGATTGATGCAGCACAACAGTCAAATAGTGGAGTGGAGTAGGGGAACAGCAAACAGCCAATAAAGCAGCCCGCCCGCTCGCCTGCCCGCCACAATGGACCTACCTGTGTACACTAGATGGATGTGATGGAATGTACTGTCGTCCCTACATTTCAAGAAGAAGTAAGAATTGCAGTTGCAACAAAGCCTTGCTTGCCTACAAAGAGAGCAGCAATTTGGATTTGTTACTATGTTACCTAGAAGAATAACAAACTGTGCAAGGATGGAGGTTGTAGGAGCAAGGAGAAGTTGTCTGTAAAGTTGGTGGATGCCTATTTTCCATTTTGCAGTCCCTTGTCTCCCTCTTGTGGCCTCCTGGAGGCAACTAGCTGTGCAAAAAAAAGACAGCCTGGCGGCCGGCTGTTGCAGTGTTGCCCTCTCAGGCAACACTGAGTGACTGACTGAGCCTCACCGTCTTATATAAAGTTCAGACGGAACTTTGCACGTGTCATAGTGGAGCCCTCAGGATTCCAGAGCCAGCTTTCTGACATCATAATGGGGCCTCAGAGATAAAAGCCTGGGCCCAGGCAGTGTTGGTCAGTGCTGCTCAGCAGGCAGCACTGGACTGGACTGGATTACAGCTGATACAAGGTGTGAAGGAACAAGGGGTGGCTGTGGGCATGCACTTGCTGCCGCTGCCAGTGTTTATCTGCATGGCAGCAGGGCATTTGGGCGTTGCCAGGAAGGCGTTTTTATGTAGATTCCTCCTCTTTCAGCACTGCATTGTGGTGCAAGCAAAAGAAGCAAATCCTGTCTGGCTTCCTCTCCGGCCTTTATTCACCTCCCGTGTAGCTGTGAGTGTGTGAGCCTGCAGGGCCCCATGGAATTGCCTAGAAGTAGGCTGAATCGCTGCAAGGGCTGAACAGCAGTATCGGGCAGGCTCGGGCAACGCGCGGCCCGTTCGGGTTATCGCTTCTCGGCCTTTTGGCTAAGATCAAGTGTAGTATCTGTTCTTATCAGTTTAATATCTGATACGTCCCCTATCTGGGGACCATATATTAAATGGATTTTTAGAACAGGGAGATGGAAATAGAGCTTGCTCTGTCCACTCCACGCATTGACCTGGTATTGCAGTATTTCCAGGACCGGTGCACCCTTTCCTTATGTGTTGACTAAAAGCAGATTCCAAAAGTGTTTTTTGTCTTTGCTATTGTTTCTGTCTTTCTGAAGGGATCTCCCCTTTTAATCCCATTATTTCAACACCTGTTGGACAATGCATGAGTGATAATGAGCTCATTGATTAAATGCAATT